>NC_052080.1:1515000-1815000 GCF_015852505.1 Tachyglossus aculeatus
TCGGCTTCAAGGCTGTCCATCACCTCGCCCCCTCCTACCTCACCTCCCTTCTTTCCTTCTCCAGCCCAGCCCGCACCCTCTGCTCCTCTGCTGCTGCTAATCTCCCCACCATGCCTCGTTCTCACCTGTCCCGCCGTCGACCCCCGGCCCACGTCCTCCCCCAGGCCTGGAATGCCCTCCCTCCGCACATCTACCAAGCTAGCTCTCTTCCTCCCTTCAAAGCCCTACTGAGAGCTCACCTCCTCCAGGAAGCCTTCCCAGACTGAGCCCCCTCTTTCCTCTCCCCCTCCTCCCCTTCCCCATCCCCTCCGCCTTACCTCCTTCCCCTCCCCACAGCACCTGTATATATGTTTGTACACATTTATTACTCTATTTTACTTGTACATATTTACTATTCTACTTATTTTCTTTTGTTAATATGTTTTGTTTTGTTGTTGTCTGTCTCCCCCTTCTAGACTGTGAGCCTGCTGTTGGGTAGGGACCGTCTCTATATGTTGTCAACTTGTACTTCCCAAGTGCTTAGTACAGTGCTCTGCACACAGTAAGCGCTCAATAAATACGATTGAATGAATGAATGAACTATTATATTGTTATATCGTCCTCTCCTAAATGTTTAGTTCAGTTCTCTGCACACATTAAGTGCTTGGTAAATATAAGTGATTGATTAGAACAGCTGTGGTGGCCACGGCAGCCCCATCCCCAAAGGAACACCACTGGCATATAATTTTAGGCAGGGACATGTGCTCTCATCACACATCCCAGGACACGCGATTAGTCCGAAACCATAATCTTGCTTTTCAGAAACACTGTGTTTTGCATGGAGGTTCCAACAGGATGCGGCCTAAGGTGTCGGCAAGAGAGTGAATGAAAATAAACTTTGAAAATCCCCAAACCTTGTCAATCGTCCCCTCCGCTGATAGAAAAATCTAAGCAAATAGCATTTTCACAGCAGCAGACTGCAAGGAAAATTGAAGGATTTTCAAGGAGGCTTCATACATTTAATGTCCTACACCTGCCATCCCTCTGTCTTTCATTTTACAAAGCAATGAGGTACTGATAGAAAAAAAGAGCCCCAGCCTGAACTATAAACATTGTGATTTCCACTTACGGCATCTTCTAGGGAGGTTGCCAACTGCACCGAAAGTGTTTATTTGAGGACCATTTTGAGCGAGTATCAGGAAGCAGCCATCACGGCGGCAGATTTCATTTTACACTTCAAAGGCAGTTCAATTAAAGACGAGTCAGATGCTAATGGGATCGCTCTGGTTTCTTTTTAGGCGTTGCACATTATTTTTAATAGGTGATCCTACTGTGTCATTTGTCAACATTGTTTGGAGTCACTGAATCTGTTGCTTCCTGTCGGCTGTGATTCTTACTGGTCCAACATCACCAATATACATATCTGAGACAGCAGTAGTAGCTGTAATCAATAAATCAACGGTATTGACTAAGTGCTTACTACGTGCAGAGTACCGTACTAAGCATTTAATAATAATAATAATAATAATAATTGGCATTTGTTAAGCGCTTACTATGTGCAAAGCACTGTTCTAAGCGCTGGGGAGGATACAGGGTGATCAGGTTGTCCCACGTGGGGCTCACAGTCTTAATCCCCGTTTTACAGATGAAGGAACTGAGGCCCAGAGAAGTGAAGTGACTTGCCCAAAGTCACACGGCTGACAAGTGGTGGATCTGGGATTTGAACCCATGACATCTGACTCCAAAGCCCGGGCTCTTACCACTGAGCCACACTGCTTCTCCATTTAGGAGAATAACAAGCATTTGGGAGAGTAACACTGATCAGCAGACTTGTTCTCTGCCCAGAATGAATTTATAATCTTAAGGAAGCAACTGTGTGGCCTAGTCAGAAGGGCCTGGGTTCTAATTCCGGCTCCGCCGCTTGTCTGCCGTGTGACCTTGAGCAAGTCACTTTACTTCCCTATGCCTCATTGAGCTAATCTGTAAAATGGGGATTAAGAGTTTGAGCTCCATGAGGGACATGGAGTGTGGAGTTTAGACTGTGAGCCCACTGTTGGGTAGGGACTGTCTCTATATGTTGCCAACTTGTACTTCCCAAGTGCTTAGTACAGTGCTCTGCACAAAGTAAGCGTTCAATAAATATGATTGATTGATTGATTGACATGGACTGTGGCCCAACCGATTACTTTGTATCTACCCCAGCGCTCAGAACAGTGCCTGGTACATAGTAAACGCTTAACAGATAGCGTAAAAAAATTTCAAAACACGAGGAAAGGATGGGAATACCAGTTCATCATGGCCTTGGGAAGAGGGGTGGGGCACGATAGGGTGTTAGTAGTAGTAGTGCAAGTAATAAAAATATGGCTATTTATTGAGTGCTGTGCCCTGTTTTATACTCTTAGAAGCATCCGTGACTGTACTAAGGACTTGGGAGTGTTCAACTGTGTACTAAGTGCACTGTACTAAGCGTTTGGGAGAATATACAGCACCATCCTAAGTGCTTGGGAGAGTACAACTCCGTATTAACCGCACTGTACTGAACACTTGGGAAAGTACAACTCTGAATTGAGCATATGGGACTGTGTTATCGGAAGGCTATACAGCGTGGTTCAGTGGAAAGAGCACAGGCTTGGGAGACAGAGGTCATGGGTTCTAATCCTGGCCCCGCCACTTGTCAGCTGTGTGACTTTGGGCAAGTCACTTCACTTCACTCAGTTGCCTCATCTGTAAAATGGGGATTAAGACTGTGAGCCCCACATGGGACAACCTGATTACCTTGTATCTCTCCCAGTGCTTAGAAAGTGCTTGGCACACAGTAAGAGCTTGACAAATACCATCATTATTATTATTATTATATACTACTGACTCATCAATTCCTGGCCTCGATTTTCAGATTCAAGGAAAAAAGAAAGGGAAGCCTTATCGACGTTTTCTGTTCTTTACAAGAATAAATGAAGCGCTATCTCTGGCCTGGTATGGCAAATGATCTCCCACCGACTTTGAGTTCAAACAGCTCTGCTGGAAGCTGAGGTTTATTGGAGAAATGCTGATGGAGAAATAACCGTCCCAGCGAAATCTCCAGGCATGGGAGGGTTAACGGGGGCGAGCAGAGTGTCTGCAGCTGGGCCGGACACCTCTGTCCGTTGGACCTTGGGCCGCTACCTTCTCGACTGGCCGGCTTTACGAGAGGGCCTAAGTCACCGCCATCAGATACTGCACCTCAACGGATCATGTCGTGCATTAATGATGGTGACCTGACCCACGGTTTTGAAAACAGACCAAAGTTCGCCCGGCTAAATGCTTTTCTCCAAGGGAAGACACGATAAACTAACAATAGTCTGTTCTGGGCAAGGTGTGTATGATATATTGTTATAGCGTACTTTCCCAGGGCTTAGTAAAATCTTCGGCAAACAGGAAGCGCTCAATAAATACACTGACAAACCGTCTGATCTTAAAGACAGTGCTAAGCCGACAGGGCCAAATTGGGATGCTTCACACAATTTTTTCAGTGTTCATTTGAATATGCTCGAGAGCTACTGTGATCAATCAACCAATGGTATTTATTGAGTGCTTACAGTGTGCAGAGCACTGGACTATCTCTCATCAAGCTCTCCTCCTATCCCGTCTGGACTACTGCATCAGCCTTCTCTCTGATCTCCCATCCTCGTGTCTCTCTCCACTTCAATCCATACTTCATGCTGCTGCCCGGATTATCTTTGTCCAGAAACGCTCTGGGCATATCACTCCCCTCCTCAAAAATCTCCAGTGGCTACCAATCAATCTGCGCATCAGGCAGAAACTCCTCACCCTGGGCTTCAAGGCTGTCCATCACCTCGCCCCCTCCTACCTCACCTCCCTTCTCTCCTTCTACAGCCCAGTCCGCACCCTCCGCTCCTCCACCGCTGCTCTCCTCACCGTACCTCGCTCTCGCCTGTCCCGCCATCGACCCCCGGCCCACGTCATCCCCCGGGCCTGGAATGCCCTCCCTCTGCCCATCCTCCAAGCTAGCTCTCTTCCTCCCTTCAAGGCCCTGCTGAGAGCTCACCTCCTCCAGGAGGCCTTCCCAGACTGAGCCCCTTCCTTCCTCTCCCCCTCGTCCCCCTCTCCATCCCCCCATCTTACCTCCCTCCCTTCCCCACAGCACCTGTATATATGTATATATGTTTGTACATATTTTTTGACTCTATTTATTTATTTATTTAATTTATTTGTACATATCTATTCTATTGATTTTATTTTGTTAGTATGTTTGGTCTCTGTCTCCCCCTTTTAGACTGTGAGCCCACTGTTGGGTAGGGACTGTCTCTATATGTTGCCAATTTGCACTTCCCAAGCGCTTAGTACAGTGCTCTGCACATAGTAAGCGCTCAATAAATACGATTGATGATGATGATGATGACTAAAACCTTGGGAGAGGTTGGAGTTGGTAGACCTTCAGGAATCTCCATTGGTTGCCTATCAACCTCCATCTTAAACAAAAATTCCTCACTATTGGCTTCGAAGCTCTCCATCACCTTGCCCCTTCTACCTCACCTCCCTGCTCTCCCTCTACAACCCAGCCCACACATTCCACTCCTCTGGTGCCACTAACCTCCTCACCGTGCCTCGTTCTCACCTGTCCCACCGTCGAACCCTGGCCCACGTCTTACCTCTGGCCTGGAATACTTTCCCTCCTCAAATCTGCCACACACTCACTCTTCCCCCCTTCAGAGCCCTGCTGAAGCTCATCTCCTCCAAGAGGCTTTCCCAGATTAAGCCCCCCTTTTCCTCAGCTTCCCCTTCATTCCACGTCACCTCGACTTGCTCCCTCTGCTCTTCCCCCACTTTTCATGCCCCACAGCACTTATGTATCTATGTACATATCTATAATTCCTTTTATTTATAATGATGCCTGTTTACTTGTTGACATGTGTATGTGTATTATAATATAAATAATTACATTTATTTATATTGATGTCTGCTTACTTGTTTTGTTGTCAATCAATCAATCAATCGTATTTATTGAGCGCTTACTGTGTGCAGAGCACTGTACTAAGCGCTTGGGAAGTACAAGTTGGCAACATATAGAAACAGTCCCTACCCAACAGTGGGCTCACAGTCTAAAAGGGGGAGACAGAGAACAAAACCAAACATACTAACAAAATAAAATAAATAGAATAGATATGTACAAGTAAAATAAAATAAATAAATAAATAGAGTAATAAATATGTACAAGCATATATACATATATACAGGTGCTGTGGGGAAGGGAAGGGGGTAAGATGGGGGGTCTGCCTCTCCCCTTCTAGACTATAGGCCTGAGGTGGACAGGGATTGTCTCTATTGCTGAATTGTGCTTTCCAAGTGCGTAACACAGTGCTCTGCACACAGTGAGTGCTCAATAAATACGATTGAATGAGTGGACATGTTTCCTGCCCTAAAGAAGCTTATAGCCTAGAGCTTACAGTCTGATGTAATGATCAGAGAGATGTCATCCCCACAAGAGACTCATGACTAAGAAGCAAGGGGCAGGAAGTGAATAAGTAAGCTCTCTGTGGGCAGGGAATGTGTCTGATCACTGTTGCATTGTACTCTCCCAAGTGCTTAGTACAGTGCTCTGCACACCATAAGGACTCAATATGACTGAATAAATGAATGAATTAATAATAATAGTAACTGTGGTATTTGTTAGGCACTTACTATGTGCCGGGCACTGTACAAAGCGCTGGGGTGGATACAAGCAAACCAAATTGTACACAGTCCCTGTCCTGCATGGGGCTCACAGTCGTCATCCCCTTTTCACAGATGAGGTAACTGAGAAGTGAAGTGACTTGTCTGAGGTCACACAGCAGACAAGGGGCAGAGCCAGAACTAGAACTTAGGTCCTTCTAACTCCCGGGCCCGGGCTCTATTCACTAGGCCACGCCACTCTTTAAACGCTGCTCTGAGACTGAGCATCTTGTCACGTTCGGTCTCCCCGGCTTTAGCTCGGGCTTACGGACACTGTATTGCTGCCCTGGGGCGGGTGGCAGATTTCAGTCCCATCCACTTGCACCAAACCACTTCACAAGGGCTCGGATTGGCTCCCGCATGAGGGTGACACACGTATCCCTTCTGCTTCCACTCCGTTTAAATCAGCCCCTCCGGATAGACCAGATGTCCCATTCCACATTTCATCAATGCTCAGTGATTCGCCTTATAATGAGTGCTGAAACCAAGGAAACTTAACAGTGTGCCCGGGCAATGTTAGAAAATGCCAGCAGCACCTTCCCGAATCGCTGGAGACGATTCACATGTTTCAAACTCAATCAATCCATAGATGGTATTTATTGAGTGTCTACTGTGTGCAGAGCCCTGCACTGAGTGCTTGGGAGAGTACAATACAACAGAATGAGCAGATATATTCCTGGCCCATAATGAACTTATTGGCTGGAGGGAGAGACAGACAATAATAAGCTCAATAATTTTAACTCAAGTGAAAACACACCAATAGGATCGACACCAGGATAAACAGGGAAAAAGGACTTTACTCTCAAACAAATGAATACAGCATGGAGTCCAGACTTTCTATATTGTCACTTCTTTGATAACAGGGAACTTGTCTGTGAGCCCTCCGTGGGACAACCTGATCACCTTGTAACCTCCACAGCGCTTAGAACAGTGCTTTGCACCTAATAAGTGCTTAACAAATACCGTCATTATTATTATTATTGTCTATCAACTGTGTTGTATTGTAAATCTCCAAAGTGCTGGGTATATGGCTTTGCATACATTAAGCGTTCACTAAATACTATGGATTGTCTGATGGATTGATTCCTAGCCCAGCTTCCTTTTTGAAAAATTGTTGCTAAGCAATTACTCCATGGCAGGCACTGTACTAAGCGGTGGGGTAGATTCATTCAATCATATTTATTGAGCGCTTACTGTGTGCAGAGCACTGTACTAAGCGCTTGGGAAGTACAAGTTGGCAACATATAGAGACGGTCCCTACCCAACAGTGGGCTCACAGTCTAGAAGCTGTGATACAAGCTTAGATACAAGCTAGTCGAGTTGGACGCAGGCCCTGTCCCACGTGGGCTCACAGTCTTAATCTCCAATTTACAAATGAGGTAACTGAGGCCCAGCGAAGTGAAGTGACCTGCTCAAGGTCACGCAGCAGACAAGATTAGAACCTGGGTCCTCTGCCTCTGAGGTCCGGGCACTGGATCTACCTCAGTGCATTGAGTGCTTACTGTGCACGGGGCACTGTATAAGCCCTTGGGAGAATACGAAACAAAAATAAAAAGGCACATTCTTTTCCCACAATGAACTTACAGTCTAGAGCGGTCATTAGAGAGGGAATACCCCCCTGCAGCGCTTAGTACAGTGCCTGGCATATATTAAGTGTTTAACAAATACTTTAAAGCTCTCCAACAGACTCTTCCTACCCAGCTAAAGGTGTTCCTGGCCCAGAATCCCACATCAGACACTGGCCGACCCTCTGACTTCCTCAAAGACTCCCAGACGTTATTTCTCTCAGACCGCCGGATCTGGCGGAGGGGAATCTTTCAGGCCGCTCTCCACCCAACCACATCGGAGGCCCCAAGAAATCATCCATGGATTCGCTGGACCGGAGCCCTGGAGCAGCTGGAGGAAGCATATGGCATGGCCACGGAAGCACGGCTGTGGATGGGAGAGGAGCGATCCGAGTCCCGGAGGTTCGGGCGGGGAGAGATGGCCAAGTCCAGCGGGTATCCCTCTGGAGGAAGGACTCACCGGAAATAAATACAAAACCCTCTCATGAATGGGACAGGCGGCCGACCCCCAACTCCCCCAGGAGAAATGCAGAGATTCAATGGTTCGGCAGGTCACGGATCGCCTTTCGGAGAACTAAATCTAGAGCCTGTGGGGAAACGAAACACCTTCACATAGGACGCCACAGACCGGTGACACCAGATGCATCCAACCCAACATCTGTGACATCTGAAAGATTGATATTTAGCTTGTGGAAAATATCCCCACCGCTGGCTCTCTCCCTTATGAGATGTCTGCATTATTAGTCCCCGCCCTGAGAAGAGGACAGGATAGAATTCCTCGATCACGACCGGTAAAATAAGCACACACCTTGCTGGGACAGTCCAATCTGAGCATTTAGCACCTCATTTATAATTGAGAGTGGGAATGACATTGTTATGAAACCCTACCAGGGAATGAGAGATTTGGGAAGCAGCCCAATGCTATGGATGTAAGCCCAAGAGTTTTCACTCAATCTCATCTGTAGGGGATGTAGATTACAGCAAAAACAGAGAACCCCTCAATTAGAACTTATGAAGAGATCGGTAATAATTTCGGGCGGGACTTCAAGCGGTCTCCAATGCGGGAAACTGAAGGGAATGAAATTCGCGGATGATTTTCTCTTGAATTTTGGACCCAAACTAAATCACAAATCAAGAAGTATGTCCCTTCGTTAAACCTTGCATTTGGACAAATGTCCGTTGCTTTTTGTATCTCCAGAAAGGAGGCATCAGATATGAGATCCAATTCGGTATAGAGTTCTAGGGTCCGAGGGGAGAAAATGTACCACATGTCTAAGAATAATGATGGCGTTTATTACGCGCTTACTATGTGCAAAGCACTGTTCTAAGAGCTGACTGTCTAATGTGACTAAACAGCCTTCTTTGGGAGGGACAGTCACCAATCATGCCCCTTGGCCTCACCTCTTGAAAGGAGGTTGGTGGGCTTCAAACACGCTTCACTTTCAATTGTATTTACTGAGCACCTAATGAGTGCTTGGAAGAGTCAATGCAACAGAGTTAGGTGACATTTCTTGTCCACAGGGAGCTTACGGTTTAAAGGGGGAGACAGACATTAATTTGAAGAAATAAATAACGGATATGGGCATAAGTGAGCCTTTTAGACTGTGAGCCCACTGTTGAGTAGGGACTGTATATGCTGCCAACTTGTACTTCCCAAGTGCTTAGTGCAGTGCTCTGCACACAGTAAGCGCTCAATAAATACGATTGATTGATTGATAAGTGCTATGGGGCTGAGGGAGAGGTGACTAAAAGGTGTAAATCCAATCACTGTTGGCAAATCTTCGAAGGTAAGCTACCTGACAGCAAGTGCATCTTGCCCCTCTTGTCCTTTCCAATCAATCAATCAATTGTATTTACTGAGCATTTACTGTGTGCCGGGCACCGTACTGAACCCTTGGGAGAGTGCAGCATCAGAATCAAAGAGACACATACCCTACCTACAACGAGCTTACAGTCTAGAGGGACTCTAAAGGAAATACAAACTTGCAGAGGTCAGTGAGGAGCCTTTTAGCCAAAACAGCACCTAAACAGCTTGAGCTATGCTATGGCCTGGCACACAGTAAGCGCTTAACAAATACCACAATTATTATTATTTCCCAAGTTCGACACTTCAAGCCCCATAGATTCTCGGTCAATAAGGTTCAGTGATCGCCTGACTTCCAGAGAGGCAGTGATAATAATAATAACAATAATAATAATGGTATTTTTTAAGCGTTTACTATGTGCTGATCACTATTCTAAGAGCTGGGGTAATAATAATAATAATAATGATGGCACTTGTTAAGCGCTTACTATGTGCAAAACACTGTTCTGAGCGCTGGACACTGTTCAGGTTAACAGGTTGTCCCACGTGGGGCTCACAGTCTCAATCCCCATTTTACAGATGAGGGAACTGAAGCTCAGAGAAGTTGTGACTTGCCCAAAGTCACACAGCTGACAAGTGGCAGAGCCGGGATAAGAACCCGTGACCTCTTACTCCCAAGCCCGTGCTCTTTCCACTAAGCCATGCTGCTTCTCTAAGCTTCTCTGCTTCTCTAAGTGATCCAAGGAGCCGAGTGCCAGATGAGATGGGAGAAACTGCATTCACTCACTAAATCGTATTTCTTGAGCATTTACTGTGTGCAGAGCACTGTACTAAGCGCTTGGGCGAGTGCAATACATCAATAAACAGACACATTACAGCCAATGAAGATGGGTGAAGACTGTGAGCCCACTGTTGGGTAGGGACTGTCTCTATATGTTGCCAACTTGTACTTCCCAAGCGCTTAGTACAGTGCTCTGCACACAGTAAGCGCTCAATAAATACAATTGATTGATTGAATTCCCAATGTGTCTGTCCACACCAAGCCCCCAAGAGATAGAGGTGGTCTGGAGAGGCCAGCTTGAGTACTTCAGGAGAAGCAGTGTGGCTTAGTGGATAGAGCATGGGCCTGGGAATGAGAAAGACCTGGGTTCTCAACCAGGCTCCGCTATATGTCTGCTGTGTGACCTAAGGCAAGTCACTCCACTTCTCTGGGTCTCAGTTGCCTCATCTGTAAAATAGGGATTAAGAGTGTGAGCCCTAAATAGGACGGGGACTGTGTCCGACCTGATTAATCTGTATCAATCCCAGCAGTCAGTACAGTGCTTGCCATATAGTAACCACTTAACCAGCATCATATTTATCATTACTGCTACAGTGCAAGCGCTTAGTACAGTGCTCTGCACACAGAAAGCGCTCAATAAATACGATTGATTGATTGATTGATTGATTACCGCGGCTTCCCTTGTCCCTTGCTGCTTTCACTCACCACTGGGGATTTCCATTTGCGCAGGGATGAGGTGGCTCTGCCATTGTGGGAATCTGAAAGCCTTCTCTGGGAACAGAACTGTAAATCAGTGGGATTAATACAGGAGTAGGATCTAATTTCTGCAGCCCCCTCCTTCCTGACCATTAGGGTTGTTCCTCCAAATCGGGCAGGCCTCTGTTTCCCAAAATCCTCAGGAAGACTAGAACCTTCTGATGAGGCTCTAGAATATATATATGTATATATGTTTGTACATATTTATTACACTATTTATTTATTTATTTTAATTGTACATATCTATTCTATTTATTTATTTTGTTAGTATGTTTGGTTTTGTTCTCTGTCTCCTCCTTTTAGACTGTGAGCCCACTGTTGGGTAGGGACTGTCTCTATATGTTGCCAACTTGTACTTCCCAAGCGCTTAGTACAGTGCTCTGCACACAGTAAGCACTCAATACGACTGATTGATTGATTGATTCCCAGACTGAGCCCCTTCCTTCCTCTCCCCCTCGTCCCCCTCTCCATCCCCCCATCTTACCTCCTTCCCTTCCCCACAGCACCTGTATATATGTATATATGGTTGTACATATTTATTACTCCATTTATTTATTTATTTATTTTACTTGTACATTTCAATCCTATTTATTTTATTTTGTGGGTAGGTTTGGTTCTGTTCTCTGTCTCCCCTTTTTAGACTGTGAGCCCACTGTTGGGTAGGGACTGTCTCTATGTGTTGCCAATTTGTACTTCCCAAGCGCTTAGTACAGTGCTCTGCACATAGTAAGTGCTCAATAAATACGATTGATTGATTGATTGATTGATAGAAGGGTTCGGACCACCTGGTCCAGAGAAGCAGCATGGCTCAGTGGAAAGAGCCCGGGCTTGGGAGTCAGAGGTCATGGGTTCTAATGCTGTCTCCACCACAAGTCTGCTGTGTGACCTTGGGCAAGTCACTTAGCTTCTCTGAGCCTCAGTTACCTCATCTGTAAAATGGGGATGAAGTCTATGAGCCCTGTGTGGGGCAGGGACTGTATTATTATCTCAGTTCCGCCGCTTGTCAGCTGTGTGACCTTGGGCAAATCATTTAACTTCTCTGGGCCTCTGTGACCTCATCTGTAAAATGGAGGTTAAGACTGTGAGCCCCATGTGGGACAACCTGATCACCTTGTATCCCCCCCCCACCAGTGCTTAGAACACTTCTTTGCACATAGTAAGCGCTTAACAAATGCCATCATCATTATTATTATTGATCCGGACCGTGAAAACCTTGGCCCTCAGAGGCCCTGTCCCCGAAAAACTCTGTCGCTCATTCACTCTAAGCTGGCACCCAGCTTTCTCCCTCTTCAAATAATAATAGTAATAATTACTATAACACCAGATAATAATAATAATGATGGTATTTGTTAAGAGTTTACTATGCATCAAGCATCTAGGAGTTAGAAGGACCCGAGTTCTAATCCCAGCTCCACCAGGTGTCTGCTGTGTGACCTCAGGCAAGTCACTTCACTTCTCTGTGCCTCAGTTAACTCAACTGCAAAATATGGATTAAGACAATGAGTCCCATGTGGGACGTGGACTGTATCCAATCTGATTTGCTTGTAGCCACCCCAGTGCTTAGAATAGCACTTGGCACATACTAAGTGCTTAACACAGTGTATGTTTAACAAGTGCCTTAACGTGTCCTAGTGGATACAGCCCGGGACTGGGAGTCAAAAGGACCTGCGTTCTAACCCCGGCTCTTCCACTTATCGGCTGTGTGACCTCGGGCAATTCCCTTAACTTCTCTGTGCCTCAATTCCCTCCTCTGTAAAATGGGGAATAAAACCATGAACCCCATGTGAGACATGGACTGTGTCCAATCTGATTCACTTGTATCCACCCCAGGGCTTAGTCCGGCACTTGGCACATACTAGACACTCAACAAATACCACAATTATCATTATTATTATTACCATGCAAGCACCCTAACCATTTGTAAACTTGTCTCTACCCCAGCGCTTAGTATAATGTGAGGCACATTGTAAGCATTTAACAAATACCATTAAAAAAAGTGATAAAACTGTTTTTACCAAAGAAATCAAACCATCACTGAGAGATTCAAAAAGGAAGCACCCTAACCATTTGTAAACTTGTCTCTACCCCAGCGCTTAGTATAATGTGAGGCACATTGTAAGCATTTAACAAATACCATTAAAAAAAGTGATAAAACTGTTTTTACCAAAGAAATCAAACTGCATCTCTGAGAGATTCAAAAAGGAAACCAAGATACCCCCTTCCTGTTGAGCAGCAAAGAAAAGAATAGCAAAGAGATTTTCAAAGCCTCTTAGTAAACATGTGCGCTCACCAAAACAACTTGGGCTTTACAACTGCTCTTCTTTGCCTCAAGATTCTGCCCAAACGAGATCTTTCATTTGTAACAATATTTGATCATTTACTATCTATATTGTAACACTACACAGATCATTAGTATGTGTTTTAGCCACAAATACAAGTCACTCTGCTGAATATATCAAAACCCAAAGCCTGTTAATTAGTAACACTGGCAGTTGTGTGATATCGTATTGTCATTCATCAAACAGCTTTATTTTGGTTTAAAGGGATACATCTACAGGGCTCCTTTCTGTGATTTTTCATTTACAGACTCACGCAGAGACAAACCCACACATAAAATGGCCCCGCTAATTGAATCTGAGAGCAAGAGACACAAAGCGGAAAAATAAAATGGCAAAGCTACGGGGTCCAACTTGGGAAGATGACACCGAATAGCACAAGAAATAGCAATTAGCTACCTGAAATATGGCCACCGGAGCTTATCTGAGCCAGTGGAGTACTTTGACTCCCCTTTCAAGACACGTTCTTTGACTCGTCTTGAGGACGAAATCTCAGCTTGTGCTTCTTGTTAAGTGCAGCCCACTCCTCCTTTTGGCTTTACCTACGTCCACTTAAGACCGTGAGTCCCAACTAGGCTGAGCAGAGAATCAGCAGGGCCTAGTGAACAGAGCAAGAGCCTGAGAGGCAGAAATACCTGCTTTCTAATCCCGTCTCCTCCACGTGGCTGCTGTGTTACCTTGGGCAGGTCACTTTACTTCTCTGGCCTCAGTTACCTCATCTGCAAAATGGATATTATGACTGTGAGCCCCATGTGGGGCAGGGACTGTTGTTCAACCCCATTTGCCTGTGTCCACCCCAGCACTTTGAACAGTGCCTGGCACATAGTAAGCGCTTAAAAAGAATACCACAATAATCATTATTACCACTTGCTATCGCCAAGTTAACAGGGTGACAGCTCACTGTAGGGATGTGACCTCACACCTTTTCCAGTTCCTGCCACTTCTGAGACCCGTGAAATACGGACAAACAATTATGATATTCTATCAGCATGTCCTCTAGGGTGAGAACGTTGTGCTAAGTGCTCTAAGCACAGGGGAAAAAACAAAGAACTGGTTTGGGGCAACTTTGGTAGTCTGCTAAAGTTTTGTGGTGCCTTCATCTCGCCCCACACCAGACCACTTCCAAAAATGTGTTGGAGTTTGGCCTTTCTGAACTTCTCTGAACTCCTTCCATAAATGCTGAAAATCATTATTTTGAGTCCAATTTCAGCGAGGGTCCCCCTCTCAGGATGGCACGTGGAGAGTTTCCAGGACTCTACCAGTCACAGCTATGGGAGGGAGAATCAAGTGGAGGCAAACCCACTCCATTCTGAGCTTGGGCAAGTGGCTAGCCAACTGCTACACGTCAAGACTCCTCCGTGTCGGACAGCAGCGGCCTGGGAGAGAGTCGAGGGTGGAGACTCAAGTTTACTGCGCGAAAGGAGGAAATGGTTAAACCACTTCTGGATTTTTACCGAGAAAACCCTATGGATACACTACCGGAATGATTGCAGATGGAGGTGGGGTGTTCTGGGAGAGATACGTCCATGGGGTCGCTATGGGTCGGACACACCTCGACAGCATATGACAAGACAGCTGGGGTAAGGTGAAAAATAAATCGCTCGATCAATGGCATTTATTAAGTGCTTCCTGTGTGCAAAGCACTATACTAAGCGCTTGGGTGAGTTTGATATAACAGAGTTGGTAGACATGTTCCCAGCCCACAACGATCTTAGAGTCTAGAAGGACTTCGATCCTACCTATGGATAGAAAATGGTGAGGATGTCAGTTATCTCACTGTTCTGATCAACGTTGACCACTGAATGAGATAAGTAAGGCCATTTTGAGCCAATCCAATCCAAATGGCTCTTTGGATTTCATGCTCTCTGGTCTAGTTGACATCACTGACCAAATGGACCACTCATTGTCTGATGTCCATTTCTCTTTAAGCTTTGCAGCTCTATCTTACCGATCTCTGTTCTGGTTTGGGAATGACTTGAACAGGGGCAGCTGTGTGAGATACCCACGGGGGCACTCACTGAACTCCCGGGCCCAAGTGGGGCTGCCTCATCTCCCGTTGCCGCTGGGAGCCCCGTTGGTATTGGTTAAGAGTTTACTATGTAGCAGGCACTGCCCTAAGCACTGGGGTAGATCCAAGGTAATCAGGTTGGACACTGTCTCTGTCCCACATGGGGCTCACAATCTTAATCCCCATTTGACAGACGAGGTAACTGAGGCTCAGAGAAGTGAAGTGAGTAGCCCCAGGACACACAGCAGACAAGTAATAGAGCCGGGATTGGAACCCACGTCCTTCCAACTCCCAGGCCCGTGCTCTATCCGTTAGGCCACGCTGCTTCTCTAACGCACATAATGGGGTGAGACAACTATCACATGCTTTAAGATCACGGATCCAATTTTTCTTAAAAGAGCTATAACCTTTCCCTTGAAGTCCAATGTCTTTGGCATCCACTTTACCTCTAAATATTCTCCATCGCTCCAGGAGCTGGGGTAGGTTTTTTTTTTTCCTTTTCCAATTCAGTAGATTCCCATCATGTGAAGCCTCGAGCCCAGAAGAGACAGGTCGCAATCACCCACTGCTAGACTATTAGTGAACACAGTCAGGGGAAACTGTCAAGACAGAACAGTCTGTCTCCTTGCGTTAACCGTGATGGTTTTCGGTCCCCAACGCATCCGGCTGGGGATTCGGGCTTGGCATCTGACCCCATCGGGATGGCCCCTTTTTTCTTTTTCTCCCACTCCCTTTTGCGTCACCCTGCCTTGCTCCCTTTATTCATCACCCCCCCAGCCCCCCAGAACTTATAACTACATCTGTATCCTGTATCTGTAAATTCATTTATTTCTATTAATTTCTGCATCCTGCTCCAGACTGTATGCTCGCTGTGGGCAGAGAATGTGCCTGTTATAGTATGCTGTACTCTCCCAAGCACTTAGTATGGTGCTCTGCACACAGAAAATGCTCAATAAATACAACTGGCAACTGGTCCCTTGGAGTTGTGGGGGGATGCGACGTGTTGGGGGGATGGGGAGAGGTCCGAAGAGAGTTTCTGTGGAGAGAATAAGGAGCTGCTGGCGGTGGACAGAGTTGAACCTCAGCCACCAGAAAGAGGAGAGTTCAATATCTGAGGGACATTTCAATTTGGAGATTCACCATGAGAATGATGATGATGGTATGTGCATTTTACAAGCACTTACTAGGGGTCAAGCACTGTTCTAAACACTGGGGTGGGTACAATCTAATCAGGTTGGACACGGTCCCTGTCCCGCATGGGGCTCACAGTCTTCATCCTCATTTTCCAGGTGAGGGAACTGAGGCACAGGGAAATGACTTGCCCAAAGTCACCCAGCAGACAAGTGGTGGGGCTGGGATTAGAACCCAGGTCCTTCTGACACCCAGGCCTCTTCTCTATCCATTGGGCCATGCTTCTTATCCTTGCATTTGCATTTGAAGGATAATAATCATGATAATTATAGCACTTGTTAAGGTCTTCCTAAGTGCCAGACAATGTACTAACAGCTGAGGTGGATACAAGCAAATTGGGTTGGATACAGTTCCTGTCCCACGTGGGGCTTACAGTCTCACTCCCCATTTTACAGATGAGGGAACTGAGGCCCAGAGAAGTGAAATGACTTGCCTACGGTCACACAACAGACAAGTGGCGGGGCCAGGATTAGAACCCATGACCTACTGACAACCAAGCCTAACCTCTAGACAGTATGCCATGCTGGAAAGGCAGCCCCCATTTGGAGGGCCCAAACCTTCCCAGAGTGAGCGGGATGGGAATCGGAACTGAAAAGGAAATCTGGGAATGTCATCTGACACCGGTAAGGGGGATGCCCTTGCGGGATAGGGGGAATGGTGCCTGGAGCCAGCAGAGAGCCTGAGGCTGAAGGTGGATAATACACAAAGTATCGGAAATAATTTAAAGGGTGAACACTTCGGGCAGAGTGCTTCCCACTGAAATGCACCTGACAGGCATTTCAAAATATTGTCCTGAAACATACACGCCTCGGGCACATGCTTACATGTTTTCTACAAGGAGAGTTGTCCTCATTTATATCTTATGAGCTATGTATAAATATAATAATAATAATGGTATTTGTTAAGCGCTATGTGCCAAGCACTGCACTAAGTGCTGGGGTATTCACAAGCAAATCAGGTTGGACACAATTTCTGTCTCACATTGGGCTCACAGTCTTAATCTCCATTTTAGAGATGAGGTCACTGAGGCACGAAGTGACTTAGTCAAGGTCATGCAGCAGACAAGTGGCAGAACCGGGATTAGAACCCATGAACTTCTGACGCCCAGGCCTGGGTTCGATCAACCAGGCATGCTGCTTCTCTATCCTGCTTCTTATTGTCTAGAGGATGAGATTAGTCTAGAGGACTAATTTAGTCTACAGGAGGAGCTTACGGTCTAGTCTTACCATTAAAGGTTGAACCATTATTTGGCTAATTATCCTCAATACACAACATCTACCCTCAGCCTGTTCAACACCCCCAAAATGTTTCAGTCCCTTCAAGATGGTCCATGATAAGCCAAATCCTATGGTAAGAGAACTCCTGACATGATAGAGATGTGTTTTTGCTGTTTTATAAACCAGCTCCAGCCACTAAATGATATGTTTATAGTCTGAGTTAATCAACACGCAAAAGGCGAGTAGTTCATGACTGTTCAGAGAACAGCCCATTCACTTCTTCTCAGCTTTCATACGGATTAAACCACTATCTCCATCGAACATATATTCATCAGTGACAAATTACGGGTTCAAACCATGCTGTCGGGAAACCATCTTACGTGTGCAAAGAGCACAAATCTGGAATTTACAACCATTATTCAATTCCAATGGCTTCTTCCTACGACTGTCACATTTTTATAGCGCAAGGAGAAAATGTTAAACGGAACAGATTTGCTTTTTAATACCATCCAGGCCTTGGGAGGAAAGAGCCCGGGATTTTTCAATGCACCTGGCTCTCTTCTCCAAGATGAGTTTCTTTCTGAAGGTACCAGTCCTTTGAGGGGAGATTGGAGAAGTCATAAAATCATCTGAGCAATGTTCTATCTGAAAATCCACATAAATTCTGACTGTTCTGCAGATCTTTAGCATCTCCAAGAATCTGGCTGCCTGATGATACCCTGTGGTATTTCTCAGGGGCTAACAAACTATTTGGTTAAGCCAAGAGATTGAATTTGATTAAAACTGGGGTAGAAATGAGCCCCGATTTTCTGGATTTGTGTGAGGAAGGAAGTGAGATGAGGGTAGTTGGGATGGAGGGTCTTTGAGGGGACGGTAACGGGAGGAAAAGTGACTTCTTAATGCTGACTCAAGCCTCCTGACTTATCTGCTCTCTTCTGCGACCCTGGTACCTCTCGAGTTAACCATTTACTGGGTCTCTCTCTCAATTTTCCCACCTCCATCCCCTGGATCACACTTCCTCCCTCTCCACATCAGTCAGACCATAGCTCTCCCCTCCTCAAAGCCCAGTCCTTCCAAAATTATAATAATGATTGTGGTATTTGTTAAGCATTCACAGTGTGCCAATCAATCAATCAATCGTATTTATTGAGCGCTTACTATGTGCAGAGCACTGTACTAAGCACTTGGGAAGTACAAATTGGCAACATATAGAGACAGTCCCTACCCAACAGTGGGCTCACAGTCTAAAAGGGGGAGACAGAGAACAAAACCAAACATATTAACAAAATAAAATAAAAAGAATAGATATGTACAAATAAAATAAATAAATAAATAAATAGAGTACAGGCACTGTACTAGGCACTGGGGGGTATATGGGCGAATAAGGTTGGACGCACTCTCTGTCTCACGTGGGGCTCACAGTCTCAATCCGCATTTTAAAGATGAGGTAGCTGAGGCACAGAGAACTGAAGTGACTTGCCCAAGGTCACTCAGTAGACAAGTTGGGGAGGCGGGATAAGAACCCATGACCATCTGACCCCTGGGCCCGTGCTCTATCCACTTGTGTTAAGTGCTTTCATTTTTATCGTATTTGTTAAACAGTGTTTACTATATGCCAGGCACTGCTCTAAGCACTGTTGTAGATTCCAGCTAATCAGGATGGACACAGTCTATGTCCGACATGGGGCTCACAGTCTTAATCCCTATTTTACAGATGAGGAAACTGAGGGACAGAGAAGTGAAGTGACTCACCCAAGATCACACAGCAGACAAGGGATGGAGCCGTGTTTAAAACTCAGGTCCTCCGAATCCAGGGCCCATGCGCTATCCACTAGCCCACTCTGCCATACTACTACTAATAATAATAATGAAGGTGGTTGTTGAGCGCTTACTATGTGCCAAGCACTGTTCTAAGCCCCGGGGTAGATACAAGGTAATCAGGTTGTCCCATGGGGCGCTCACAGTCGTAATCCCCATTTTTACAGATGAGGTCACTGAGGTACAGAGAAGGGAAGTGGCTTGCCCAAGGTCATGCAGCAGACAGGTGGCAGAGCCGGGATTAGAACCCACGACCTCTGACTTCCAAGCCCGTGCTCTGGCCACTATGCTATGCTGCTTCTACGCTATTCTAAACACTGGGGTAGAAATGAAATAAGCAGATGGGACAAGTCACTTAAATCACATTCCCGTCTAAATCCCTACAGTTCCATGGAAACTCTCAGAATAAGTAGGGCACCAAAAGAAGCAGAGTCTCTTTAGTCAGTGGGGAAATGACAGGCATTGTCAGCAATTATGCCTGATTACAAATATGTAAATATGAATTACTGCATAACAATGCCATTTAAGGGCCTACTTAGTAAAGTGATGGTTTCAAAACAATTTCCATCTTTGCGAAGACTAAGGCTTATTCAGGAAAACGACCAAGCTTTTCCTCTCCTTCGCAATGCTACGGGTTCCATTTTATTGAAGCTTTATGACCTAGAAATATTAGAATTCTTCCAGGCACCTCATCTCAGGGTGCAGCTTCAGTAATGCTACTCTACTTCTACTTCTCTCTCTGTCTCATTCCTTGGTTTATCTTCCACATGGAAACAATTCAACTCACTGGCGAGAGACATTCTGTTCTTTTCTCGAAAGGTTCTGTCGAAATCATAAATCATACGGACGCAGAAGTTTGAAACGCAATTGGAAAACGGACCTGGATTTAATTGTAGCTTTTAATGAAAAAGCTACAGCTGTATTCAGCAGTCGGAGGACCTATTCCAATCCGCCTTGAGGGCAGGCTCAATCGCTATTAAACCACTGTCAGTTTGGCGAAGATATATGGTTCGAGATCTCCCCTAAAAAGAATCCAATCTACGTCAGGACGATTCTTCATTTTCCAGTGAAGAGTCTCACGTGAGACACATCTTGTAGTCTGTCGGCCCATCCGTGAAGAAAAAAAAAAAAGCCTTCCATCCAAAACCCAAATCACTCACCACCCAGAGACCGCGAAATGATTTAATTTAATATGCTGTGTGGAAAATATGACCCAGAGTTCATAGTTCACTTGGAAGCAGAGGAAAGAGCATGGGCCTGACAGAAGACCTGTGTTCTTATCCCAGCTTCAGCACATGTCTGCTGGGTGACCTTGGGTAAGTCACTTCACTTCTCTGGGCCTCAGTGACCTCATCTGTAAAATGGTGATTAAGACTGTGAGTCCCAGGGGAAGGGGACCAACCTGATTACCTTGTATCCACCCCAGTGCTTACAGCATTGCTTGGCACATGGTAATCCCTTAACAAATACCATTATTATTACAAGTATTTTTGTTATTATTACTCTGTGGGGGCTTACTAGGGGAAGGCCTCTTGGAGGATACACGATTTTAGTTGGGCTTGAAGATGGGCAGAGAAATAGTGGAGAGAGAGCTGACAGTATCGAGTAAGACTGTGACGTATCAAAGAAACGGGGAGGGAAAGGAAGAGGGCACAGGCCTGAGAGTCAAAGGATCTGGGTTCTAATCCCGGCCCCGAAACGTACCTGCTGTGTGACCTTGGGTAAGCCATTTAACTTCTCTGTGCCTCAGTTCCCTCACGTGCAAAATGGGGATTCAATATTTGAGCCCCACTTGGGACCTGACGATCTTCTATCGACCCCAAACAATACGTGGCACATCCTAAATGCTTAACCGATACCACAGTTATTACCAAAAGGGAGTGTGGGGAACGAAGATAAAAAAGAAAGAAGGCAGACAGAAAGAAAATGAGCAGCCATTTGCTTTTCGGAGGGAGAAGGAAATCGTTTCCAAATTCTAATTATGCTTTCCTCAACTCACAAGCTTAGAGAGCTTTCGAGAAAAAAAATAGGCAGAAAACGTGGGCAGTTCTTTCAAATTCTGAGAGCTCAAATGGAAAAAAACAAGTCTCTGGAATAATGTTCAAACATCTTTCCAGTTATTAAAAATTTAAGATGTGAGTTCATTTGACAAAGTTACCAAGGTAAAGTAAAAATGGTAATCCCACAGGAAATCATCTTATTTTACTCTAAAGTTCAACTTCTTCAGTTTCATGCAGTTGTTGAAATGATGTCTCATCGCCAAAACGGTCCAACATGAGACAACAAGTTATTTGTGCTCTGTGAGTTCTGGGAGAATAATGGGGCCCATTTTTACTTCAGTGAATCTGGAATAGAAACTCGAAATCATCACTCGAGAAATATTTTTCAAATTCCAATGAGATAGATTTTACTTCTGAAAACACAGGCTGATGGCATGTGGCAGAAAAAGTCCATTCCTTATTTGCTTGAAGGAAAGTACTTTTTCTTTCCATTAGGATTTTTTAAATCATTATTTTGATGTGAGTGATTTATGTACAATGTGAGGGGAGTGACAGGAAAACCAAAAAGCGGTGTTACCTTATCCACAAACAAATCTAGCAGGGTGGTATTATCCTTCAGTTACAAAATGAAATTAGAGCTTTTTCCTCCTACAAAGACTGCATGCTAGCCTTTCCTGGGAAACTAAAAATGGCCAGTCACATTTTTAATATTAACCAATTCTTCCTTGTTGAGTGTCTTTCCTTTTCCATCTTCTCACCAAATTTTCCCAGACAGTAAACGTCTGTCTTCAAATAAAAACCATGCCTAAAAGTTTACAGGACTAAAGTACTTTACTTGAGGAACATCAATATGGCAAATATATGCTCCCCGGAGAATTTACTCTTCATATATTTATTTTTCAGACACTTGGGGACCGAAAATTCTCATACATATTCATCCCCATCATCTTTTTTATCTACTTTATGAGTTCAGAAGCACGCTGTGATCATCAGTGGCATTTAGTAAGGGGCTTGCTGTGTACGGAGCGCTGTCCTAAGAATTTGGGATGAAGAACTTAAAGAAACCATATGGCCTAATGGATATAGCCTATGTCTGGGAGTCAAAAGCATCTTTTTTTAAATCCTGGTTCCGCCACTTTTCTGCAGTTTGACCTTGGGCAAGTCACTTAACCAAGTTACCTTATTTATACAATGGGGATTAAGACAGTGAGCCCTACGTGGGACGGGAATTGTGTCTAACCTGATTAGTTTGTATCTACTTCAGTGTTTAGAAGAGTGCCTGGCTCACACTGAGTGGTAAACAAATACCATAAACACACACAAAAAACGGTGAACGGATGGGATCCCTGCCTTTGAGTAGATGGTCACAAGGATCCTGAATTTGTTTCCTTCAACTTCTGCGGGTTCACAATCTCATTGATTTCAGGAGTGTCACGTGAATTCACACTTCAGGACATTAATGACCCGACCGGCATTTCTTTCTCCAAGTACAAAACGTTGAGCGGAAACCAAAATGTTGAGCGGAAACCAAAACATTGAGCGGAAACTATGAATTGGCACAACCTAATTTGCTGCAAGGTTTGAAGTGGGTGAATGACTCACGGCATTGCTCTTCTCAGACCAGAAAAAATCAATCAATGGTATTTATTGAGTGCTTACTGTGTGCAGGCTGTCACTCAATCGCATTTAGTGAGCACTTAGAGTGTGCAGAGCACTGTACTAATCGCTTGGGAGAGGACAATAGAACACTCTAACAGACACATTCCTTGCCCACAACAAGCATACAGTCTAAAGGGGAGCTTATAGTTTAAAGTAGAGTGCAGGGCACTATACTAAGTGCTTGCAGGGAGGACAACATAAAAGTGTTGGTAGACACATTCCCTGCTCACAGTGAGCTTCCAGTCTAGAGGGAGAAAGTTCCTTGAGAGCAGGGAATATCTCCTCAGTAGAGTGCACTACTCTCAGTAGATGCTCAATAAATACCAGGATTACTAGAATCAATAATGACACATTCCCTGGTCACAGTGAGCTTCCAATCTAGAGGGAGAAAGTTCCTTGAGAGCAGGGAATATCTCCTCAGTAGAGTGCACTACTCTCAGTAGATGCTCAATAAATACCAGGATTGCTAGAATCAATAACGACATTGCAATAAAAGATTTTAATCTGACTGTCAGTTTCAGGGGCTCTCCACAAGCGTGGGACAACTTAAAGACTTCAAAATGAACCATTCAATGGTACTGAGTAAACAAGTACACAGTGATAAAATATGTACAAAGCAGGTCACTTCGCCTCTTAGGAACGGCTAAGTGACCAGATAGATAGTTACCAGTCAACATCATACACGCTCCATAAAATTCTCCTGTCCAGGCATACAAAGGCACAACGAAAAATCTATTCTTCACTGGAGAAGCAGTGTGGCTTAGGGGAAAGAGAACGGGCTTGGGAGTCAGAGGTCATGGGTTCTAATCCCGGCTCTGCCACTTATCAGCTGTGTGACTTCGGGCCAGTCACTTAACTTCTCTGTGCCTCAGTTATCTCATCTGTAAAATGGGGATTAAGACTGTGAGCCTCCCGTGGGACAATCTGATAACCCTGTATCTACCCCAGGGCTTAAAACAGTGCTTGTGACAAAGTAAGCGCTTACCAAATACCATCATCATCATCATCATCATCAATCGTATTTATTGAGTGCTTACTATGTGCAGAGCACTGTACTAAGCACTTGGGAAGTCCAAATTGGCAACATATAGAGACAGTCCCTACCCAACAGTGGGCTCATAGTCTAAAAATTATTATTACTACTATTATTCTAGAGAGGCAGCATGACTTCATGGATAGAGCATGGGCCTGGCATCAGAAGGACCCGGGTTCTAATCCCAGATCCACTACATGTCTGCTGTGTGACCTTGGCCAAGTCACTGCATGTATCTGAGCCAAAGTTACCTCATCTGAAAAATGGGGATTAAGAGTGTGATTCCCATGTGGGACAGGGACTGTGTCCAAATGATTAACTCGTATCTAGCCCAGCAGTTCAAACAGTGCTTGGCACAGAGTCAGCACTGAACAAGTACCATTAGTATTACTGTTATTCTGTTTCTTTCCACCATCACCTGCCACTTGGGTGTGGGAGAGGAGAGAGATGGGGAAAGAAAAATGGGTATCCACTGAAATGTAACAACTATAAAGCCTTTGATCTGTGGGATCTACCGAAGGATCATATAACCTCAAAAATCTCCAGTGGCTACCAATCAATCTGTACATCAGGCAGAAACCTCTCACCCTGGGCTTCAAGGCTGCCCATCACCTCGCCCCCTCCTACCTCACCTCCCTTCTCTCCTTCTCCAGCCCAGCCCGCACCCTCCGCTCCTCCGCCGCTAATCTCCTCACCATACCTCGTTCTCGCCTATCCCGCCATCGACCCCCGGCCCACGTCATCCCCCGGGCCTGGAATGGCCTCCCTCTGCCCATCCGCCAAGCTAGCTCTCTTCCTCCCTTCAAGGCCCTGCTGACAGCTCACCTCCTCCAGGAGGCCTTCCCAGACTGAGCCCCTTCCTTCCTCTCCCCCTCGTCCCCCCTCCATCCCCCCCATCTTACCTCCTTCCCTTCCCCACAGCACCTGTATATATGTATATATGTTTGTACATATTTATTACTCTATTTATTTATTTATTTATTTATTTTACTTGTACATAGCTATTCTATTTATTTTATTTTGTTAGTATGTTTGGTTTTGTTCTCTGTCTCCCCCTTTTAGACTGTGAGCCCACTGCTGGGTAGGGACTGTCTCTATATGTTGCCAATTTGTACTTCCCAAGCGCTTAGTACAGTGCTCTGCACATAGTAAGCGCTCAATAAATACGATTGATGATGATGATAACCAATCATATAACTCCTCCAGACTGCGAGCTCATTATGGGCAGGGACTGGATCTCTGCCATGTTGAACTGTCCCCTCCCAAGTGCTTTGTACAGTGCTCTGCACACAGTAAGAGCTCAATAAATACTATTGAATGAATGAATAATCATGCAGTGCACCGAACCCAGTAGATAGACAAGACGGCACTCTACACGCAACCGGCACAGGGTTCAGCATTCAGCACAGAGTTGGAGCCCAGTGTATAGTGCTCTGCAGACAGTTGGAGCCCAGTAAGCAAAGAGAATGATCCTTTTCTCTGCCTCTCCTAGATGTCCATTCTCTGAGTTCACCTTCAGTGGGGATTTCAAAGAATGAGCTGCTTCCTCCTCTCCTTTACTAAATCCTTTCAGCATTCATTGGTCTGTCATTTCGCACAATTCGGTGCTGTCACTTGAGCTGACTTCCACCTGCTCGGTCAGGCTAAAAAGCACTCCCTCATTGTTCCAGGCCCTGATCTCGCCTTCGCTCGCCTGATTCTTTTTCCTCACGCCTTATTTCCTTAAAATTTCCCTCCTGTATTTCATTTTCTACCCAAATCTCTCACTGAGCCTTTCCTTCACCGAACTTCTCTTCATCTCAACTGTTTCAGGAATTCAAGGCCATGTCCATCCCCCTCTGGGATCGATCCCCTCTGAGAAGTAGCGTAGAGGAAAGGGCCTGTGAGACACAGGACCTGGGTTTTAATCCCAGCTCTGCCACTTCTCTGCTGTGTGCCCTTGGGCAAGTCACTTAGCTTCTCTGTGCCTCGTTTAGCTCGTGGCTCAGTGGAAAGAGCCTGGGCTTTGGAGTCAGAGGTCATGGGTTCAAATCCCAGCTCTGCCAATTGTCAGCTGTGTGACTTTGGGTAAGTCACTTCACTGGGCCTCAATTCCCTCATCTGTCAAATGGGGATGAAGACTGTGAGCCCCCCTTGGGACAATCTGATCACCTTGTAACCTCCCCAGCGCTTAGAACAGTGCTTTGCACATAGTAAGCGCTTAATAAATGCCATCGTTATTATTATTATTATTCTTATCTGTCAAATGGGGATTAAGACCATGAGCCCCGTGTGGAACATGGACTTTGTCCAACTTTCATTCATTCACTTAATTGTATTTATTGAGTGCTTATTGTGTGCAAAGCACTATATTAAGCACTTGGGAGAGTACAAGCAGCGTGGATCAGTGGAAAGGGCACGGGCTTTGGAGTCAGAGGTCGTGGGTTCGAATGCCGCTCCACCACATGTCTGCTGTGTGACCTTGGGCAAGTCACTTCACTTCTCTGAGCCTCAGTTACCTCACCTGTAAAATGGGGATGAAGACTGTGAGCCCCACGTGGGACGACTTGATCACCTTCTATCCCCCCGAGCGCTTAGAACAGTGCTCTGCACATAGTAAGTGCTTAACAAATGCCATTATTATTATTATTATTACAAAATAATAATAATAACAATGACAATAATATCTGTTAAGCGCTTACTGTGTGCCAGGCACTGTACTAAGTGCTCGAGTGGATACAAACAAATCGGGTTGGACATGGTCCCTGTCCCACACAGGGCTAGCAGCCTGAATCCCCATTTGACAGATGAGGTAGATGAGGCACAGAGAAGTGATATGACTTGCCCAAGACCACCCAGCAGACAAGTGATGAAGCTGGGATTAGAACCCGTGACCTTCTCACTCCCAGGCCCGTGCTCTATCCACTAAGCCAGGCTGCTTCCCAATATAACAATAAACAGACACATTCCTTGCCCAAAGAGCTGATTACCTTATATCTACCACAGCGCTTAGTACAGTGACTGGCACATAGTAAGCGCTTATCAAATATCATAAAAAGGGCATAGGATACCTCATCTCCCTCCCTCCCTTTTGGACAGTGGGCCCTGGATGGGAGAAGGACTGTGCCCAGCCTGCTTATTGTACTAAATGAACCACAGCGCTTAGTACAGAAAAAAAAAAACGAGACCACAATGAGTTTATATTCAAGAAGGGGAGAGAGAGACTGTTCTAAGCACTAGGGGAGTTTCGAGGTCATCAGATTGTCCCACGTGGGGCTCACTGTCTTACCCATTTTACAGATGAGGTCACTGAAGCCCAGAGAAGCTAAGTGACCCGAGCTCTTTGCCACCAAGTCACGCTGCTTCTCTAAGAGTGCCATATAACACGTATTCAATTCAAATGTATTACGTGTTTACTGTGTGCAGGATACTGTACTAAGGGCTTATTATTCTATTTTATTAATGATGTGTATATAGATATAATCCTACTTATTCTGATGGTATTGACACCTGTCTACTTGTTTTGTCGTCTGTCTCCCCCTTCTAGACTGTGAGCCCTTTGTTGGGTAGGGACCGTCTCTATATGTTGCCGATTTGTACTTCCCAAGCGCTTAGTACAGTGCTCTGCACACAGTAAGCGCTCAATAAATACAATTGAATGAATGAATGAATGAATAGAAAGAAAGAAATGTCAGATATGGACATAAGTGCTGTGGGGCTGGGAAGGGGGATGAACAAAGGGAGCAAGTCAAGGTCACACAGAAGGGAGTGGGAGAAGCAGAGAGGAGGGCTTAGTCAGGGAAGGCTTCTTGGAGGAGATGGGCCTTCAATAAGGTTTTGAAGTGGGGGAGAGCATTTATCTGATATGAGGAGGGAGGGCATTCCAGGCCAGAGGTAGGACGTGGGCGAGAGATTGGCGGCGAGATAGACGAGGTGGAGGTACGGTGAGAAGGTTAGGATTAGAGGAGCAAAGTGTGCGGGCTGGGCTGGAGTTGGAGAGTTGCACGTTGAGGTGGATGGGGACAAGGTGGTGGACTACTTTAAAGACAATGGTGAGGGTTTTTTGTTTGACGCAGAGGTGGGTGGGCGACCACTGGACTTTCTTGAAGAATGGGGAAGCATGGTCTGAACGTTGTGGGCTTGGGCTTGTGACTACCAACTCTGTCCTACTGCAGCTTGTTTGGTGCTCTGTACACAGAAAGTGCTCAATAAATGCCACTGATTGAGTGATTGGTTGACGGAGCACCGCTGCTGTTCCTGCCAGCTGGGATTTGGGGCTCTGTAGTTCAGGACTGTCCACTTGTTGTGTTTCGTTGTCTGTCTCCCCCTCCTAGACTGTGAGCCTGTTGTGGGCAGGGATTGTTTCGATCTGTTGCCGAATTGTACTTTTCCAAGCGCTTAGTACAGTGCTCTGCACACAGTAAGCGCTCAATAAATATGAGTGAATGAATGACTGTGCCCTCTTACTTCATTCAATCATCCTCTACCGGCGTGGACGATGGGAGGGAGAGTGAAGCAGAGGCCTACTCATTCCATTCCTCGCTTGGTCGGTCAGTGGCTAGCAAGTGGAAGGCACATCTGCTACAAGTCAAAACTCACCCGTGCTGGGCAGCTGCGGCACGGGAGAGCGACGAGGGCAGAAACTCCTGTTGACGGTTCGTAAGGAGGCAATGGTAAACCATTTCTGGATTTTTACCAAGAAAACTCTCTGGATCCACTACCGGAACGAATGCAGACGGAGGGCGGGGCATTAAGGGAGAGATGTGTCCGTGGTGTCATTATGGGTCGGAAATGACTGGACGGCATAAGGCAGTACAAAACTGTGTGCAGAGCACAGGCAGTGAAACGGGGTGGCCTAGTGGATAGAGCCCAGGCCTGAGAGTCAGAGGACCTGGGTGCTAATCCAGGATTAGCCAACTGTTTGTTGTGAGACCTTGGGAAAGTCACTTCACTCGTCTGCGCCTCAGTTTCCTCAAGTATAAAATGGGGATACCTGTTCTCCCTTCTACTTGGACTGTGAGCCCCATGAGGGACGGGGACTGCGTTCGACCCAAGTTACTCGTATCTACCCCAGAGTTTAGAACAGTGTTTGACACATAGTAAGCGCTTAACAAATATTATTATTAAAAAAAAAAAGACGGACATAGCCATTCCCAGATTGAAGCAGCTTGGCTCAGTGGAAAGAGCACAGGCTTGGGAGTTAGAGGTCGTGGGTTCTAATCCCAGCTCCACCACTTGTCAGCTGTGTGACCCTGGGCAAGTCACTTGACTTCCCTGCGCCTCAGTTCCCTCATCTGTGAAATGGGGATTAAGACTGTGAGCCCCACGTGTGACAACTTGATTACCTTATATCTACCCCAGTGTTTAGAACTGTGCTTGGCACATAGTGACCACTTAACAAACACTATCATTATTATTATTTGGAGACCCCTCTGATACGAGGGTCACCCCGACCGTCAAGGGAAGCAGCTGTGCCAGTGAAGCATGCCCTGGATCGAGGGAAATTATATTTAACTCACAGACACCATGCAGTCAATTTTTTTAATTGCCTTGGAATTCCCACTGATGATTTAACTCTTCAGTTATTCGGATTGGGTCGATTTCAGCCCGTGAGAAGCTGAGTTGGTCCTTCCATTTATATATACATTAAATATTTCAACCTGCTCAGGCAAGGCGGGAAAACCTTCACTGTGATAAGAGATTTCTCTATTTATCCTCTAATTGCTGACTCACCTCCACATGAATCTCTTATGAAGATATTGGGAAGCAAAGTCATCGCTTCCTCTGGAGAAGCCCTGCCGATCTCAGTATTCCTCCAGCAGAAAGAGAAAAGAGGATTTTAGGCAGCATGGCCTTATGGATAGAGCCTGGGCTTTGGAATCAGAAGAATCTGGGTCCTGATCCTGACTGCTCCACTTGTCCCCTCTGGGACCTGGGGTAAGCCACTTCACTTCACTGTGCTTCAGTAACCTCATCTGGAAAATGGGAATTAAGACTGTGAGTCTCACGTGGGACATGGATTGTGTCCAATCTGATTAGCCTGTATCTATCCCAGCACTTAATACAGTGCTTGGCACCTAATAAGAGCTTCACAAATACCGTAGAAAATAAAGAAAGGGGTTACAGAAAATAATCAATCAATTGTATTTATTGAATGCTTACTGCGTGCAGAGCACTGCACTAAGCGCTTGGGAACTACAAGTTGGCAACATATAGAGACAGTCCCTACCCAACAGTGGGCTCACAGTCTAGAAGATAACACAAATGACCAACTTTTCCACCACAAAACCTCTTACTGTGGCCACCCGCGTTGGCTTAGAGGACTGTAAGCTCATTGTGGGCAGGGAATGCGTCTGATATATTGTTATACTGTAGTCTCCCAAGTGCTTAGTACAGAGCTCTGCTCAAAATAAGGGGTCAATAAATACGATTGAATGAGTGGTCCTTATTTTCAATCATCTACAGAGTGGTAATGCTCGGACTAACTAGTAAATACCTGTTATGGGTGCACCATGTAGTAATAATAATAATGATAATAATAGTAACAATAATAAAAATAAAAACAATAATAATGGCATTTATTAAGCGCTTACTATGTGCAAGGCACTTTTCTAAGCGCTGGGGAGGTTACAAGGTGATCAGGTTGTCCCACGGGGGGCTCACAGTCTTAATCCCCATTTTACAGATGAGGGAATTGAGGCCCAGAGAAGTCAAGTAACTTGCCCAAAGTCACACAGCTGACAAGTGGCAGAGCTGGGATTTGAACCCATGACCTCTGACTCCAAAGCCCGGGCTCTTTCCACTGAGCCATGCTGCTTCTCCAATTACAATAATAATGATATTTGTGAAACGTTTACTATGTGTCAAGCACTGTTCTAAGTGCTGGGGTAGATACAAGCTAATTGGGTCGGACACAGTCCCTGTCCCACATGGGGCTCACACTCTTAACCCCCATTTTACAGATGAGGTAACTAAGGCAGAGAGAAGTAAAGTGACGGCTCCATGGTCACGCAGCTGACAAGTGGGGGAGTCAAGATTAGAACCCAGGTCCTTCTGACTCCCAAGCCCAGGCTCTATCCACTAGGCCATTGTGGAGGACAGGGTTAGTCAGTCAATCATATCCATTGAGTGCTTACTGTGTGCAGAGAACTGTACTAAGCGCTTGGGAAAGTATACAACAATAAATATACACACCCAATTTGCTTGTATCCACCACAGTGCCTGGCACATAGTAAGCACTTAACCAATACAACAATTATTATCATAATTACATTCCCTGTCCACAACGAGTTTACAGTCTAGAGTAGGAGATGATTACAGTCTAGAGGGGGAGTTGATTACAATCTAGAGGGGGAGATGATTATTTTTTATTTATTTTATTTTGTTAGTATGTTTGGTTTTGTTCTCTGTCTCCCCCTTTTAGACTGTGAGCCCACTGTTGGGTAGGGACTGTCTCTATATGTTGCCAATTTGTACTTCCCAAGCGCTTAGTACAGTGCTCTGCACATAGTAAGCGCTCAATAAATACGATTGATGATGATGATGATTACAGTCTAGAGGGAGTGGTGATTACAGTCTAGAGGGGGTGATGATTACAGTCTAGCGGGGGAGATGATTACAGTCTCAAAGAGGAGATGATTACTGTCAAGAAGGGGTTCACACGCCTGTCACCCGTGATAGCTTCATCTTCTAAAGCAAAGCGTGGCGAGTGCGAGAGGAGAGCCTGAGAGCTGAGAGAACAGGGTACAGGCAGAGTGGGAAGAATGGGAAAACTGGAAGAGGCAAAAATTACGGCTATCATGCCCCAAAGGACCACCCCTACTAGCGTCACCATACTGTGGCACAATGGTTAGAGCCCGGCCTGGGCATCTGAAGGACCTGGCTTCTAATTCCCACTCCACCACTTGTCTGCTGTGTGACCTTGGGCAAGTCTCTTTGCCTCAATTCCCTCAACTGTAAAATGGGGATAAAGACCGTGAGCACCATTTGGGACAGGGGCTGTGTCCAACCTGACCACTGTGGGCAGGGAATGTGTCTGTTTTTTATTGTATCGTACTCTCCTAAGCACTTGGTACAGTGCTCTGTACACAGTAAGTGCTCACTAACTGCAATCAAATGAATGAATGAATCAGTCGTATTTATTGAGCGCTTACTGTGTGCAGAGCACTGTACTAAGCGCTTGGGAAGTACAAGTTGGCAACACATAGAGACAGTCCCTACCCAACAGTGGGAATGAATGATTACCTTGTTTCTACCCCAGCGCTTAGAACAGGGCTTGGTACATAGTAAGCACCTAACAAGTACTGTAATTACGATAATTATCTAATTGCACATGTTTATTACTCTATTTATTTATTTAACCTGTACATATCTATTCTATTTATTTTATTTTGTTAGTATGTTTGGTTCTGTTCTCTGTCTCCCCCTTTTAGACTGTGAGCCCACTGTTGGGTAGGGACCGTCTCTATATGTTGCCAACTTGTACTTTCCAAGTGCTTAGTACACTGCTCTGCACACAGTAAGCGCTCAATAAATACGATTGATTGATTGATAATTATCCTTATTACAAAGCGTCTGGTGCCTGGGCTGTTGGGGGCGGGGAGAGGGAGCTGGATTCCTGTTCTTTCCAGCCGATTCCTTACCCTCCAATGACCTGGAAACGGGTCCATCTCGGTCCGTCTTGGAAGCCGGCCCTGAAGGGTCAGTGCGGGCTCCAGATGGCAGTTGGAGGGAAAGCTGGGCTTGAGGCGGAGAGCCAGACCAAAGGACCTCGGAGAACCGCTTGGAATTTCGCCTCCCAAACGGATCTTAAAACAAGCGTGTCTCGTTTCAGAGAGAGCCCTGATCCCTCCGTCATTAAAACTGGCCTCTCTGGCAGGGAATCTGAGGGGTGAAGCCCCCTGCAACTACTCAAGGATGAAGACAACAATCATAATTAGGAAAAGACGGCTCCCCCTATAACTACTCAAGGATGAAGACAACAATCATAATTAGGAAAAGATGGCACTGGTTAAGCACTTACGATATGTCAAGCACCGTTCTAGCTGCTGGGGAAGGTACGAGCTCATCAGTCCTTTAAACTGTAAGCTCACTGTGGGCGGGGAATGTCTACTTTTATTGTACGCTCCCAAGCACTGAGTACAGTGCTCTGTACATCGTAACAGCTCAATAAATATGACTGAAAGAATGAATGAGGTTGGATACAGTCCCTATTCCACATGGCGCTCACAGTCTTCATCCTCATTTTACAGAGGAGGGAAGTGAGGCCTAGAGAAGTGAAGTGACTCGCCCACGGTCACACAACAGACAAGCGGCGGAACCGGGATTAGAGCCCAGGTCCTTCCCAGCCTCGCTTCAACTTCAAAACATCTTCCCTCATCCGGGCGGCCGCCCAAAGCTCTGTTTGTTGAAAGGGAGAGGAAGCGGATCCCAAATACAAAAGGGCCATCGGCGGCGGCGGAGGAGGTCGGGAATCTTAAGGAGCCACTTTCCCCTGGATTTGTGAGTGGCATGGCTGAGGCAGGTTCACCGTGAGGGTGCATTGGACGGTTTCCATTGTCGGCTGCGGTACGGGCCTTTGAGCGTCTGCCAGGCACTGCAGCTTGCTCAAATGCGGGGCTGAATGTTAATTAAGCTGAGGAAAATATTCACAGGACGGCTGGGCTTGCCGAGGTCATGCATGCACATACACACATACACACACACCCGCATGGCATTCTGCTAGCTGACATGCACAATGGACCATGTACGCTGGGAACGCCAGCCAGATCTTCATCAATCGCGCTCTCCCCTAAAGATAATAATAATAATGATTACGGCATTGGTTAAGCACTTACTCTGTGCCAAGCGCTGTTCTAAGCACTGGCGTAGCTACAAGGTAATTAGGTGGGACACGGTCCCTGTCCTACATGGAGCTCACAGTCTTAATCCCCGTTTTACGGATGAGAGAACGGAGGGGCGGCAAAGTGACGTGACATGTCCAAGGTCACATGGCAGGCAAGTGGAGGGGGGGATTAGAACCCGCGTCCTCTGACTCCCAAGCCCGCGCAATTAGGCCATACTGCTTCCCAAATACCGGGATTGTCCATTCCAAACACGCACCTTCCTCCGGGGAGGCGGAAGTTGGGACTCGGGAAGAGACGGAGACGCCTTTCCCTCCCCGACAGGACCGAAAGATTCAAGAGGCCTCAACCCAGGTAAAAGCATGGAAATGAGTGTGATGTACAAAATCAATCGCATTTTTTGAGCCCTTACTTTGCGCAGAGCACTGTACAAAGCGCTTGGGAGACTACAATAGAACAAAAATGGCAGACACGTTCCCAGCCCACAACAAGTCCAGAGAGGGGGGACAGACAATAATGCATATATATGACGGATATGGACATAAGTGCTATGGGGCTGAGGGAGGGGTGAATAAAGGGGGAGGGAGAGGGTGTAGTGGAAATGAGGGCTTAGTCGGGGAAGGCCTCTCGGAGGAGATGTGCCTTTGATATGGCTTTAAAATGAGGGACATTGATCGTCTGTCAGATATGAAGGGGGAGAGTGTTCCAGGCCAGAGGCAGGATGTGGGCGAGGGGTCCGCGGCAGGATAAATGAGTTTGAGTTAAAGCGAGAAGGTTGGCAGTAGAGGTGTGAAGTGCGTGGGCTGGGCTGTAGTAGGAGAGCAGTGAGGTGAGGGAGAAGGAGGAAAAGTGACTGAGGGTTGTAAAGCCGACGCTGAGGAGTTTCTGTTTGATAGAAGTAATGGAAACACATTCCCAAGGGGACTCCACACAGCAGAAACACTGGGCATTCAAAATAATAATGCCATCTATTAAGCACTTGCAGAGTGCCAAACACTTTGTTCAAAGGTAGGGCAGAAGACACAGACATGATCCCTGTCCCATGTGGGGCTCGGGGTCAAAAAGCAGGAAGAGCAGGTATTCATTCAGTCAGTCAGTCATATTTATTGAGCGCTTACTGTGTGCAGAGCACAGTACTAAGCTCTTGGAAAGTATGATATGGCAGTAAAGAGAGACGATCATGATGTGCATCTAGCTTTATTTCTATTTATTCTGATGACTTGACACCTGTCCACATGTTTGGTTTTGTTGTCTGTCCCTTCTAGACTGTGAGCCCATTGTTGGGTAGGGACCGTCTCTATATGTTGCCAACTTGTACTTCCCAAGCGCTTTGTACAGTGCTCTGCACACAGTAAGCGCCCAATAAATATGATTGAATGAATGAATGAATCCCTGCCCACAACAGGCTTACAGTCTTGAGGGGGGGGGAGGGGCGTGAACAGACACTAAACCAAATAAACAGGCAACAATATAAATAGAATTATTGATAAATGCATATATCCATAAGTGCTGTGGGGTGGGGAGAGGTGCAGGGGTTATCTCATCCCCATTTTACAGAAGAGGAAACTGATGACTTTCCCCGAAGTCACAGAGCAGGCAAACATTGGAGGCAGGATCAGAACACGGGACTTCTGACTCCCTGACGTGTGCTCTTTCCACCACACCAGAATGCCAACTTTTCCTCCCTTTTTCCAATTGCAGATAGGGGAGGTGTTCTCATTTAATTACATGGTACTCTCCCCAAAGCTGATTACAGTGCTCTGCACTATGTAAGTGCTCAACAGAGAAGCAGCATGGCTTAGTGGAAAGAGCCCGGGCTTGGAAGCAGAGGTCATGAGTTCAAATCCCAGCTCTGCCAATTCTCAGCTGTGTGACTTTGGGCAAGTCACTTAACTTCTCCGGGTCTCAGTTACCTCATCTGTAAAATGAGGATTAAAACTGTGAGCTCCATGTGGGACAATCTGAATGCCTTGTATCTACCCCAGTGCTTAGAACAGTGCTTGGCACATGGTAAGTGCTTAACAAATGTCATAATTATTATTATTATTGTTAAAAAATACCATCAACTGATTGATTGATTGATTTTCTCTCTACCCACTTAGAACTTCCCAGTTGAAAGTGGATGGCACCTTCCCTGGAGGGCATAGTAAGGGCAAACATTCGGGCACACAAAATTGCATCAGTGTTGAGCCCCTGGATGGATTCATTCATTCAATCGTATTTATTGAGTGCTTACTGTGTGCAGAACATCATAATCATCATCATCAATCGTATTTATTGAGCGCTTACTATGTGCAGAGCACTGTACTAAGCGCTTGGGAAGTACAAGTTGGCAACATATAGAGACAGTCCCTACCCAACTGTGGGCTCACAGTCTAAAAGGGGGAGACAGAGAACAAAACCAAACATACTAACAAAATAAAATAAATAGAATAGATATGTACAAGTAAAATAAATAGAGTAACAAATATGTACAAACATATATACATATATACAGGTGCTGTGGGGAAGGGAAGGAGGTAAGATGGGGGGATGGAGAGGGGGATGAGGCGGAGAGGAAGGAAGGGGTACTAAGTGCTTGGGAAGTACAATCAATCAATCGTATTTATTGAGCGCTTACTGTGTGCAGAACACTGTACTAAGCGCTTGGGAAGTACAATCAATCGTATTTATTGAGCGCTTACTGTGTGCAGAGCACTGTACTAAGCACTTGGGAAGTACAAGTTGGCAACATATAGAGACGGTCCCTGCCCTTAGGGTCCGGGTCTAATTCCCACCTGTTCCCTCTTTCCCAGTGCTTAGCACAGGGCTCTGCACCCAGTCGGCGCTTCATAAGTACCCTTATTTATTGCTCGCCTGGCATTGTGACTTGATCTGTCTGAGTGGACCTCCGTGCTCACAGGGTTCGAAGGACAGACGGCGAATATCAATCGACTGACCGATCCATCGATCAATGGCATAGACTGAGCGCTTACTGGGTGCAAAGCACTGTAGTAAGCGCTTGAGAGTCGGGGACATCCACTGAAAGCCCATTATCCGTCTCGACTCCAGGTCCTTCCGCTGGGCCAACTGCCCGGAATTCCAAGCACGATCCTGAAACTTGCCAGCAGTCATTTATGGTAAACCTGGAACATGTAGGGCGATACCACATAGGATTCCTTACAATCTGCAGGTCCTGGAAAGCCCCGCTTCAAAAATTTTCACCCGCAGCTGTGTTTCTAATGTTCTTTGAGGAGCACCAACACACAGAAAATATCCCCACGTCATTAGGAGCGTGCTTTAGTGGAAACAGCCCGGGCTTGGGAGTCAAAAGATGTGGGTTCTAATGCTGGACCCGCCAACTGTCTGCTCTGTGACCTTGGGCAAGTCACTTAACTTCTCTGTGCCTCAGTTACCTCAACTGTAAAACGGGGATTAAGACCGTGAGCCCCACGTGGGACAATCTGATTTCCTTGTATCTACTCCAGAGCTTAGAGCAGTGCTTGGCACGTAGTAAGTGCTTAACAAATGCCATTATTATTTAGTGCTTACTATGTGTCAGGCACTCTATTAAGGTCTCCATTGCCGGCCCCTTTTCCAGTCGTAGAAAACATCTGAGGTCTCTCCAGACCATTCTGTTCTCAACCCCAGTTCTACCAGCTGATTGCCCAGGCCCCTCTAGTGCCAACCTACTCCTTCTCTAATGCCAACTTACTGTTCCTCTAATGCCAAGCTGCTCACTATACCTCGATCTCACCCATCTTGCTGCCGACCTCTCGCCCACGTCCTGCCTCTGGCCTGGAATACCCTCCCTCTTGATACCCAACAGGCGATGACTCTCCCACCTCCTTACTGAAGGCACGTCTCCTCTAAGAGGCCTTCCCTGATTAAGCTCGGCTTTCCTCTTCTCCCACTCCCTTCTGTGTCATCCTGACACTTGAATTGGTTCCCACAGCACTCAATAATAATAATGATGGTATCTGTTAAGCGCTTACTATGTGCCAGGCACTGTACTAAGCGCTGGGGTGGATACAAGCAAATTGGGTTGCTCACAGCCCCTATCCTACTTAGCCATAATTTTTTTCATTTATATTAATGTCTCCCCTTCTAGACTGTAAGCTTCTTGTGGGCAGGGAACGCATCCACTGACTCTGCTGTATTACACTCTGCCAAGCTCTTACGACAGTGCGCTGCACCCGATAAGTGCTCAATAAATATAATCGATCGATCGATTGAAGAATAAGATAAGCAAGAGCTTCAGGGGCAAATTCCAATCCCCATCACCTTCTGCATGATCAGAATCCACTTCGGCTTCCAAAACCCAAGAATGATCGCCAGGCCTGTATGATGTTGTACCAACACTGTGCTGAGTGCCAAGGCGGACCTGAGACAATCCGACGTTTGGCACGGCCTGGCATTCTCGTTTCAGGGCTACCCTTTGGCTTTTCTCTTCCCAAATCCGGAGGGTTTCCCTTTCCAGGGTGGAGAAACAGACTGCCACTTGTTTTCATTTGCATGTTTTCATACAGTAGACGTTCAAATGTACACTCAATTCCACTCTGGCCCCCTGCCATCCTGTGAAAACCAGCCTCGACCTCTGCTTGGTTTCCCTTTCGGGTGGATTTACTGAAGTGAGTCGCTGTGGATTGGACTTGACAGAAGTAATTGTGTGTCTCAGTGGAAAGCAACCCTCAGAACGTGGTGTGGTCGAATGGAAAGACTGAGGATCTGTGCATCAGGATCTGATTGTTTCTTAATCAACCATATTTATTGAGTGTAAACTGTGTGTGGAGCACTGTATTAAGAGCTTGGGAGAGTACGATGCCCCAGGGCTTAGCACAATTTTTAGCACTTAAATGCCTTACTAATTGAATTACAGGAACTACCACCTGCCCAGAGTTAATTTATGAGCAAATCAGTCATAACAGCCTGTCACGATAACCAGCCAGCATCCCGGTTCATAATGGTAACTTATTTACAACTTGTACTTTCCAAGCGCTTAGTACAGTGCTCTGTACACAGTAAGCGCTCAATAAATATGATTGATTGATTACTCATATTAATGTCTGTCTCCCCCACTCCAGACTGTAAGCTCATTGTGGGCAGCGAATGTGTCTGCTGTTGAATTGTAGTTTCCCAAGTGCTTAGTACAGTGCTCTACATACATTCATTCATTCAATCATATTTATTGAGTGCTTAATGTGTGCAGAACACTGTACTAAGCATGCTGGGGAAGTCAGCAACATATAGAGACAGTCCCTACCTAACAACAGTAAGCACTCAATAAAAACGACAATGAATGGACGAATTGCATCACCTGGATACCTGATTCAGCTCCTTCTGTCCTTCTCTGAACCATCTCAGCTGACTTAAATGACAAATGATTTGAGGTCTGAAATGCATTGGGTAATTTACTTCACCTTAATTTAAAATGGGCTGCCAAGAAAGGAAGAAAATCTGGTCAAAAGGCTGATGGTTTCACCAGGGGAATCTGTTCAGTGCTTGTTCTGTCTTTTGGGGGGACCCTGGGAATAGTTTAGCTATACTAGGTCTGAGTAATAATTGCATTGGTGGATATGACTGTGTCCTATTTCATTATCACAGGTCATTATTGAGCGCTTGTGGGCAGGGAAGGGGCCTGCAGGGCACTGTACTAAGCGCTTGGGAGAGTACAGTCGAACAGAGGTAGCAGACACGCTCCCTGTACTTTATGTACTTTTCCTTTACATGCATTAATTTCAGTGAGAAGCAGCATGGCCTTGTAGAAAGAGCAAGGGCAACTCAGTTAGTCGATTGCATTTATTGAGCTCTTACATTGTGCAGAGTACTGTACTAAGCAGTTGAGAACGGACAATATAATGATAAACAGATGCATTCCCTGCCCACAATGAGCTTACAGTCTCAAGGGGGAGACAGACATTAATATAAATAAATTATAAATGTGTACATAGATGCTATCGGGCTGGGAAGGCAGAAGGGCCTGGGTTCTAATCCTGGCTCCACCACTCGTCTGCTCTGTGACCTTGGGCATATCACTTTACTTCTCTGGACCTCAGTTACCTCATCTGTAAAATGGGGATTAAGATTGGGAGCCCTTTGTGGGATGGGCACTGATACCAACCTGATTAGCCTATATCTAACCCAGCACTTAGTACAGTGCCTGGAATGGAGAAAGTGCTTAACAAACACCATAAACACAAAACAAAACAAAAAAACTCTTTCCCAGAGGAGCTTCAGTTGCTGGTCTTGGCTTCCGTATTTGCTGTGGGCCGCGGGTTCTTTTCTAACAGAAACAGTTACGTCCTAAAGCCTTCCGCTTTACATTACACATTATGGGATCCCCACCCAGCTTTCCAGTAGAATAATGGAATATCGGCCTCCCACTGTGGATATTTTAAACCAGGGGTTTTTCCTCCAAGTTTTTAGCTATGCAGCAGTTTCTACACTCCCCAGGTTTAGCCTGAAGCACTTCCCCTACTTTCACTTGCAAATGTTTCCCTCACCTCTTTCTCCAGCATCCCCAAAACACACACACACACACACACACACACACACATGTATATATATATATATATGTATATATATATGTATATATATACATATGGGTTCTAATCCCAGTTCCTCTACTTGTCTGCTGTGTGACCACAGGCAAGTCACTTTACTTCTCTGTGGCTCAGTTCCCTCATCTGTAAAATGGGGATTGAGACTGTGAGCCCCACATGGGACAAGGAATTGTGTCCAATCTGATTTGCTTGTATCCACCCTAGTGCTTAGTACAGTGCCTGGCCCATAGTAAGCGCTTTACAAATATTATTATTATTATTATTATTATAAAAAACAGCATTGATGATGAACACTGCCATGTGCATTCACCCTCACACTTTCATGTCCGTTCCTTCCATCTCTCCTGCTCCTTCTGGCTTAGCTCTCAAACTTCCAGTTGCTTGCACTCGTCATCATCCTCATCATTATTATTACTGCCACTGCTACTGTTCCCATTATTGTCTTTGTGATCATTACCATGGCCACCGTGGCTGTTCTTGTAATCGTGAATGTTATTGTTGTTGTTATTTTTCTGTTTATTTGCAATAATTATCGCCGGTTATTGTCTCTTCTTTCGCTCTAACAAACCAACCCGAAAACGTGTAGATCCATTTGAGTGGTTTTGTTTAAATACCGTTTACGTGCTTCTGCTAATGGTTTTCCCAAGTCCTCGTTAATTCTTTTTTTTCCTTCCAGCCCCGGGAAGATCTCTCCAATTGCAGCTTTGACAGATTATTTACCTCTATCAGAAAAGTAGCATTCTCCTCTGGAGGTCTTACACACAGAACTCAATTCTTTTCATCCCCACACACAGTCCCCTGGCAAACAGGAGACCTGAAATCTCTCAATGAATAGGTTCGAAAGCACAACATTTTCAGGTTTTCAAGGATAAGAGACATTAAAAGATGACACGGCTTCTTTTCTTGCTGCCTCTTTATATGGGAAGATTGCACTTTTTACTCTCTGGAAAAAGTCAACTCGGGCAAAAAATGTTTCAGGTCATGATAGAATTCACACTCTTTCTCTGACTCTCTTTCTCTCGCCTTCCCTCATCCCTCTTAGGGACGTGTCTATTATATTGTTATGCTGTACTCTCCCAAGAGCTTAGTACAGTGTCCTGCACACTGTGAATACACAGTAAGCACTCAATAAATGTGATTATATATGATGATATATACATATATATATATATATATATATATATATATATATACACTCAAATGCAAATGCATGTACTTTTTCAAAAATGGCATTTGTTAAGAGTTATGTGCCAGACACGGTACTAAGCACTGGGGTAGCTACAAGACGAATTAGATACCATCTGTGCTCACATGGGGCTCCCAGTCTTAATCCTCACTTTCCGGATGATGGAACTGGGGCCCAGACAAGTCAAGTGACTTACCTAAGGTCACACAGCAGAAAAGTGGCAAAGCGATGATTACTACCCAAGTCTTTTTGACTTCTAGGCCTGTGCTATATCCACTAGGACTCGCTGTCCCATGTGAGACACGGGCTAGGTCCAAACTGACTATCTTGAATCGGATCCGGTGCTTAGTACAGTACCTGGCACATACACAGCGCTTAACAGATACAATTCAAGAAAAAAAAAAAGAGGAAACAGAGAAAAGAACCATCATCATAAATCGTATGACAGACAGATCAGATAATAGATCGATAATAAGAATAACAATCAATAATAATATTAATAATAATTAATAATAATAATAATCGATAATAGATCGAATGGTCACCAGACAACCATTCAGTACCGCAGACTCCGATGAATCCATAGTTTGAGGAACAACGAACTCACCGCGTATCTTTCCCAGTAAAGATAAAAGCATGCCACTGGATTTAGAACCAATTAGCCCCCTAGCTACTTTACCATGCTGAGAACATCCAGTGAAATAGCTAGATTACAAGCCTATTTACTGGATTTAGAAGCAATTAGGCCCCTAGCTACTTTGCAATGCTCAAAACTTCCAGCGAGCTAGGTAGATTACAAACCTATTTACTACCACAACAATTTGTTTTTTGACTACTTTAGCTAAGTAGTTTGACTGTATCCAAGTCTCTCCCCTTGTGACTTCACCCCGGATTACCATCACTGGAACCTCCAAATGGGTGTGCCGATAGATAAAGATGAAATTAAAAATAAAAACCACACATATTTCACTATGGGTCCAAACTACCTTTTATTATTTGAATTACGCAAGTAGTTAATATCAGTCTTTCACTAAAGTCCTCATTTCCTTTTCTCCCACTCCCTCTGCATCACCCCAATTTGCTCCCTTTATTCACCCCCCCGTCCCAATGCCCCACAGCATTTATGTCAGCGTGGCTCAGTGGAAAGAGCAGGGGCTTTGGAGTCAGAGGTCATGGGTTCAAATCCCAGCTCTGCCACTCGTCAGCCGTGTGACTTTGGGCAAGTCACTTAACTTCTCTGGGCCTCAGTTCCCTCATCTGTAAAATGGGAATTAAGACTGTGAGCCCCCTGTAGGACAACCTGATCACCTTGTAACCTCCCCAGTGCTTGGAACAGTGCTCTGCACATAGTAAGCGCTTAATAAATGCCATTATTATCCGTAATTTATATTTAGCGTGGCTTAGTGGAAAGAGCACAGGCTTGGGAGTCAGAGGTCATGGGTTCTAATCCTGACTCTGCCGCTTGTCAGCTGTGTGACTTTGGGCAAGTCGCTTCACTTCTCTGTGCCTCAGTTACCTCATCAGTAAAATGGGGATTAAGACGGTGAGCCCCATGTGGGACAACCTGATTACCTTGTATCTACCCTGGCACTTAGAACAGTGCTTGGCACATAATAAGTGCTAAATACCACTATTATTATTAATTATTATTATTATATTGAGGCCTGCCTCCCCCTCCAGACTGTAAGCTCATGGTGGGCAGGGAATGTTTCTACCAACTCTGTTATATTGTACTCTCCCAAGTGTTTCTTAATGTGTCTACAAACCCAAGGCCGTGCTCTTTCCACTAATAATACTAATAATAATGGCATTTACTAAGCGCTTACTATGTGCAAAGCACTGTTCTAAGCGCTGGGGAGCTTACAAGATGATCAGGTTGTCCCACAGGGGGCTCACAGTCTTCATCCCCATTTTATAGATGGGGCAACTGAGGCCCAGAGAAGTGAAGTCACTTGCCCAAAGTCACCCAGCTGACAAGTGGCGGAGCCGGGACTTGAACCCATGACCTCTGACTTCCAAGCCCGTGCCCTTTCTACTGAGCCACGCTGCACGCTGGCTCTAATGCGGCTGTCACTGATCTTCCTCCTCCCGGCAAAGGTCAGAACCAGGGCCAGGCAGAGTAACGGGGGGGGCTGGGAGGTGAGAGATGGGCCTCGGGGTGGGGGTCCCACACATCCTTGATAAAATAAATAGAATAATATGTACATTCATTCAATCATATTTATTGAGCGCTTAATAATAATAATAATAATAATGGCATTTATTAAGTGCTTACTGTTCTAAGCGCTGGAGTGGTTACAAGATGATCAGGTTGTCCCATGGGCGGCTCAGAGTCTGAATCCCCATTTTACAGATGAGGTCACTGAGGCACAGAGAAGTTAAGTGCCTTGCCCAAAGCCACACAGCCGACAACTGGCGGAGCTAGGATTTGAACCCATGACCTCTGACTCCAAAGCCCGGGCTCGTTCCACTGAGCCACGCTGCTTACTGTATGCAGAGCACTGTACTAAGCGCTTGGGAAGTACAAAGGGCTTGGGAGCACAAGTGCTTTGGGGTGGAAGGGGGGTAGAGCAGAGAGACTGTGAGCCCACTGTTGGGTGGGGACCGTCTCTATAGGTTGCCAACTTGTACTTCCCAAGCGCTTAGTACAGTGCTCTGCACACAGTAAGCACTCAATACATATGATTGATTGATTGACTGAGAGGGAGTCAGGGTGATGGAGGGGGAGGAGGAGCGGAGGAATGGGGGGGCTTAGTCTTAGGCTCTATAATAATAATAATGGCATTTATTAAGCACTTACTATGTGCAAAGCACTGTTCTAAGCGCTAGGGAGGTTACAAGGTGATCATGTTGTCCCACATGGGGCTCACAGTCTTAATCCCCATTTTCCAGATGAGGTAACTGAGGCACAGAGAAGTTAAGAAGCAGCATGGCTTAGTGGAAAGAGCCCGGGCTTTGGAGTCAGAGGTCATGGGTTCAAATCCCAACTCTGCCAGTTGTCAGCTGTGTGACTTTGGGCAAGTCACTTCACTTCTCTGGGCCCCAGTTACCTCATCTGTAAAAGGGGGATTAAGACTGTGAGCCCCCCGTGGGATAACCTGATCACCCTGTAACCTCCCCAGTGCTTAGAACGGTGCTTTGCACATAGTAAACGCTTAACAAATGCTATCATTATTATTATTATTAAGTGATTTGCCCAAAGTCACACAGCTGGCAATTGGCGGAGCCGGGATTTGAACCCATGACCTCTGACTCCAAAGCCCGGGCTCTTTCCACTGAGCCACGCTGCTTCTCACGGACCCTGCATCCAGATGGGTCACCTGGCTCCCACAGGCTCAGGGGGGCTTAGTGCAGTTCTTGGCACATAGTAAGCGCTTACCAAATACCGTTATGGTCAGAGTCATGGGGGCAGTGGGAGGAGGCTGGTGCTCTCGGCATCTTTAACCAGGCCAGGGCATCTTATCTAGGCGGGGTTACCCATCCTTTCTCGACTGAATTAGCTGTTGGCAAGAGGAAATCCGCTGATGGGAAGCGCCAAGTGCCGGAGCCAAGAGACGGCGAGCCACTGACGTTCACGGGAGAAGCCCAAGTCTCCCCCTTTTATCATCATCATCATCATCATCATCAATCGTATTTATTGAGCGCTTACTATGTGCAGAGCACTGGACTAAGCGCTTGGGAAGTACAGATTGGCAACATATAGAGCCAGTCCCTACCCAACAGTGGGCTCACAGTCTAAAAGGGGGAGACAGAGAACAAAACCAAACATACTAACAAAATAAAATGGAATAGATATGTACAAATAAATTAAATAGAGTAAAAAAAATGTACAAACATACATACAGGAGCTGTGGGGAAGGGAGGGAGGTAAGATGGGGGTAAGATGGAGGTAAGAATTATGGCTATCTATACATCACTAATAAAATACATTGGCAGCAACAAGCGGCAAGAGCGGTTTTCTAAGCCCACCCGTCGAGGGTCTCCTGATTCCAATCGATGGCCCATGCCCGGCCCGTGGGCCCCAATTTGGGCCTAGACCCCCCTGCCCCTAATCGGGTGCCATTGTCGCCCTGGCAGCACCAAACCCCGAAAATGGGGCCGGCTCCGAGCCCGAGAGGGTTCCCTCTTCCCTCGAAAAAGGGTGCGAGGCGAGGATGAGTGGCGATGGCGGCGATGTCAGCCGATTACCCCGCAGCCCCCCTAAGGTGGCACCGCCCGCCATGACACCACATACCATGAGGACACGAGCTGGTAGAAGCTTTTAGACTGTGAGCCCAATGTTGGGTAGGGACTGTCTCTATATGTTGCCAATTTGTACTTCCCAAGTGCTTAGTACAGTGCTCTGCACATAGTAAGCGCTCAATAAATATGACTGATGATTAGAGGGGGAGTTTGCACAGAGCTCCGTTTGGATGACCGAGCCGCTAGAGGCTAATACAAATAATTACGGTACTTGTTAAGCTATTACCATCCGTCAAGCACCATTCTAAGCACTGGGCTAGATATAAGTTAATCAAGTTGGACACAGTCCCCGTCCCACGTGGGGCTGACACTCTTAATCCCCATTTTACAGATGAGGTCACTGAGGCCCAGAGAAGTGAAGTCACTTGCTGGAGGTCACACAGCAGACACGTGGCGGGGCCGGGATTAGAACGCGGGTCCTTCTGGCCGCAAGGCCCGGCCTCTAGCCACTTGGCCGTGCCGCTTCTCGGACGATTTACCGGAGTGGTTGAGGGAATCAGAGGAGTTGCAACATGACACAGGACCGGGAGTCAGGAAGTCATGTGTTCTAATCCCGGCTCCACCACACGTCTGCTGTGTGACTTTGGGCAAGTCACTTCACTTCTCTGTGCCTCAGTTCCCTCATCTGTAAAATGGGGATTATTACTGTGAGCCCACGAGGGACAACCTGATCACCTTGTATCCTCCCCAGCGCTTAGAACAGTGCTTTGCACATAGTAAGCGCTTAACAAATGCCATCATTATTATTATTATTATTCTCCAGTCCTCAGTTACCTCATTTGCAAAATGGGAATCGAGACTATGAGTCCCACCTGGGACAAGGGACTGTGTACATCCAGATTTGCTTGCATCCACCCCAGCGCTTAGTACAGTGCCTGGCACAGAGTAAGCACTCAAAAAGTACCATAATTATTATTATTATTGTTCCTCAGATGTCTTCCCTCCTGCTGTCAAGACCCGGGCCCGAGAGGAGAATGACCAACAAAGGAAGAGATCTTCTGTGCCCTGAGATCATCCTGAAACCGCTCCCAGATGAAGCAAGGGGGTAAACCTTGATACCTTTATCAAAGCACTTGGAATGGCTTGGGGAAAAGGCAGGAAGCCAGAATTATATACCCACGGATCAACGCACAGAACCAGAATTCCCACTTCCCCTTGGCCCGCAAAGCTGGCTCTTGCCTCTTAAGATCCCTTCATCTGATGCAGCCGGAAAGAGGGGAAGACAACGGGATTACAGCTGGGAACTTCGGACTAACTTGGATCACCGGAAAGGTTGTAAATAGTTGTAATAATTGTAATAGTTGCAGTAGTACAACAATAGTACAACTATTAAGTGCTTAGTACAGTGCTCTACACACCGTAAGCACTCAATAAATACGATTGAATGAAACAGGCCAACCTCTCTCCTTCAAATTCAAGCCTGAGCACAGCCGCTTTTGGCATTAGGCAAGTCGTCGTTCAACTATTTGGAGAAAAGATAAATTGGACTTGGGGGAAAATAAGGGGTTTTATTTATGATTTTTGCCAAATACAGCCTGGAATAATGAGAAAATATCATGATCTGAGTCCTTCCGACTCCTGTAGCATTCCACCGCAATGGAAGAAGGATTATTTTAGTAAGCAGACTGGAAATGTGTATGGGTAGCTTGAAATAGAGCTATTCACTTATTTATTGGTTTTACCACTAAAGTGTTAGGGTCCCGGTTGAAAAATCCCTCTTTCCATGTGCTGTTATGGTTTTTACCAGCCGGGGAAAAGACAGGGAGGGACTGCATGTCCCAAAGAGTCTCAACTCCTGGCCAAAGCACGATATCATTCATATGCGGTGTTCCTGTGACCTAGATAGATTCAATTCTTTGGAGGCCGGAGGCCCACAGGGATTTGCGTTCATTCAGCGTCAGAAATAAGGCTCACAGTCTTAATCCCCATTTTACAGATGAGATAACCGAGGCCCAGAGAAGTGAAGTGACTTCCCCAAGGTCACACAGCAGACAGGTGGCAGACCCGGAATTAGAACCCAGGTCCTTCCTACTCCCAGGCCTGTGCTCCATCCACTAGGCCATGCTGCTCCTCTACTCCCTTCCCTCACGGACAATGCCATCTTACTTAGAATTTCAATTTTTAAATTAGTAATGTTGTTTCCCAAAGAGTTGCACTGCAGAGTTGTGTGTGCTATACCTTGACAGATCATTAGTGCCCTAATTATATCTGATCTGAATCTTTGCAATTAAATGTTCATTAATGACAGTTAACTTGATGTTATTTAAAAAGTGATCATTTTTCCACCTCACTTCTAAAATTGTGATGGGGAGGATTATGGTTAAATTATTTACTTTGTCATAATTAAGCTCAGCAGGATGTTATCAGATGACTCCAAGCATTGGCACCTTTCCCCCCTCCAAAACAGATTCTTCTTTATTCTTTGGGAGTTAATGTGATCTATGCAGTCTTATTTCCAGCTCGGGAATAACACTAAGCAGCGTTACTGTCCTTCACTTTTTTAGGATACGACAAACACAATTGTGAGTCTTACACACACACATACCCAAGCACCAACACACAAATCTAAAATTCCAGTTAAAAACAACCACCACTGACTAGGGGCAACAGATTATTGTCTCAGGCTCTACCTCAAGCGAAACTACTTATGCAATTTTTATTTTTATTTACAAGAGAAAGAGGAAAGCGAGTCTTTATTCAGAGGCATATCCACCACTGTCACCATTGGAAACACAGGATGAGTCAGGATTAACTCACAGTGTGTCAGGCACTGTTCTAAGTGGTAGGGTAGATACGAGCTAATCATCATCATCATCATCATCAATCGTATTTATTGAGCGCTTACTATGTGCAGAGCACTGTACTAAGCGCTTGGGAAGCACAAATGGGCAACATATAGAGACAGTCCCTACCCAACAGTGGGCTCACAGTCTAAAAGGGGGAGACAGAGAACAAAACCAAAAATACTACCAAGATAAAATAAATAGAATAGATATGTACAAATAAAATAGAGTAATAAATATGCACAAACATATATACATCGGTTGGACACCGTCCCTGTCCCACGTCGGGCTCACAGTCTTCATCCCCATTTTACAGACGAAGGAACTGAGGCCCAGAGAAGTGAAGTGACTGGTCCAAGATCACACAGCAGACAGGTGGAGGAGTTCCAGGGAGGAGGTGAGTCAAGTCTAGGAGGAGCGATCTTAAAGCCTGTGCTCTCTCTGCCTGACCAGGCTGCCTTTATACGTAATTTTACGTTACGATATACAATATATAATACGTAAATACAAAGTAAAGGCTCCCACGGTTAGTACAGTCAATGTATCTACGACTTCCTTTATTTTCTTTTCGGATACTTTCTGACCGCCCAAAACCAGACTAATATTTCCTTCCCGTCTCCGATACCAGTCAGGGTGGCTGAAGTTTCCATGGCAACTCTGAACTCACACTTTCCCCAATCCGCTTTCCAGCCGAACCGTCTCTCCTATCCAACCGGTCCAATTTCTCATTTCCCTGAGAAATCCCGCAACGTTATGTTCCCAGCAGCTGGATACTGGTATCTAATTTGGATTCCTAGATACGTAGTTATCTGCTTTAGATGAATACCATAAAATACATACGGCTAAGTGGGAAGGCTACCGTGTCCGTTGGAAGCTCCAATTGAAGTAGCAGAACGATCTGATAATATTTTAGCCATTATTACCGTTCTCAAAGACCAGCTTCTGCAAAACAAATGATTTGCTCAGGCTCTCCCTCAAGCGAAACTACTTATGCAATTTTTATTTTTATTTACAAGAGAAAGAAGAGAGCGAGTCTTTATTTAGAGACATAATAACTCCTCATTTTTATGAACCTCACAAGAACAAGGTTTTTGTTAATCTGATAATTGGCTGCACTGAAATTGCCTTAGGGGAGTTAAGAATCCCAATAGAGGATGCTTAAAAAAATATCATGAATTTTTCCTCTCATTCTGTCCAAATGGGAGTTATCTCCCAAAGAAACCATGGGTTCCGTCGTTCACTCGTTCATACGGTTTCCACTGGATTGCGTCTACCAACTCTGGTGCGCTGTACTCGCCCAAGAGCTCAGTAATACCAATAATAATAATGGCATTTATTAAGCGCTTACTATGTGCAAAGCACTGTTCTAAGCGCTGGACTTTGCACACAGAAAGCACTCGGTAAATCCCACTGATGGATGGATTTCCAGAAGCAGCATTAAAAGAGAATGGGCTTTGGAGGGAGAGGCCCTGGGATCTAACCCCGGCTCGGCCACTTTTCCTCTGTGTGACCTTGGGCGAGTCGCTTAACTTCTCTGTGCCTCAGTTACTTCACCTGTAAAATGGGGATTAAAGCTGGAAACCATGGTGAGACATGGATTTTCCAAATCGATTATCTTGTATCAATCAGTCCATCATATTTATTGAGCGCTGTGTGCAGTTCACTGTATTCAGGGGCTGGGAAAATCCCACAGAATTGATAGACACATTCTGTGCCTTCAGTGAGTTTATAGTCTCGAGGGGGAGACAGATATTGATATAAGTAAACATGGGCTGTATCTACTGCAGTGCCTAATAAGGTGCCGGGCACATAGTAGCGCTTAACAAATACCAGGAAAAAAACAAACAAAAAACTATTAACCTTTGTCATCCTTGAATGCCAACCTATTTGCGATACCTCGATCTCATCTATCTGGCTGCCGACGTCTCACCCAAGTCTTGTCTTTGACCTGGAACATCCTATCCAACAGACAATGACTCTCCCCACCTTCAAAGCTTTTTTGGAGGCCCATCTCCTCCAAGAGGCCTTCCCAGACTAAACCCTAATTTCCTCTTCTCCCACTCCCTTCTGCATCACCCTGACTTGCTCTCTCTATTCATCTCTGTTCCCAGTCCCATAGTACTTGTGTCCACATCCATCATTTATTTATGCATATTTATGACTGCTTCCCCTTCTACACTGTAAGTTAGTCAAGAGACAGAAGCAGGTCTATCAACTATTTTATATTCATTCACTCATTCATTCAATCGCATTTATTGAGCGCTTCCTAAGTACAGAGCACTGGACTACGCGCCTGATGCGTAGGTTGACTGGTAGCCACTGGAGATTTTTGAGGAGGGCAGTAACATGCCCAGAGCCTTTCTGCACAAAGATATATTGTACTTTCCCAAGTGCTTAGCACTATGCTCTGCACACAGTAAGCTCTCAATAAATATGATTGATTGATTGATTTTTTTAGTGTTTTCAATGTGTTGAGCAGCGCCGAAAGACCACAACTCAACAGCTTTGGTAGATATGATCCCTGGACTCAAAGAGTTGACCATTTAGTGGGGCAGAGACAGACAGTACAATAAATTACAGATCTACCTCTAAATTATATATTATTATCTATTTATACTAAGGTTGGTCTAACCCTCTAGGCTGTAAGGTCTTTGTGGGCAGAGAACATGGCTGCCAGGTCTCTTGTACTGTACTCTCCCAAGCGCTTAGTGCAGTGCTCTCGATGTAGTAAGCTCTCCACAAATACCACTGATGATGATGATGATGATAACAGAGGAAGCAGCAGAGTATAGGGATATGTACAATAAGTACTGTGGGGCTGGGGTGGGATAAATATCAAAGTGCCGAGGAGCTGCGTGGCGTTGTGGATAAAGCCCGGGCTTGGGAGTCAAGAGGTCTTGGGTTCTAATCCCCGCTCCGCCACTTGTCAGCTGTATGACCTTGTGCAAGTCACTTCACTTCTCTGGACCTCAGTGGCCACATGGGGATTGAGGCCGTGAGCCCCACGTGGGATAGGGACTGTGGCCCAGCCCGATTTGCTTGTATCCACCCCAGGGCTTAGTACAGTGCCTAGCATATAGTGAAGGCTTAATAAATACCATATTTATTACAATTAATTATTATCCAAGTGCACAGGGGACTTAGAAGATCAATCAATCAATTACTCAATTATCAATAAATCAATTGATATACATATCAATCAAATACGATTGATTGATATGTATATACCTGTATATATGTTTGTACATATTTATTACTTTATTCATTTTACTTGTACATATCTATTCTATTTATTTTATTTTGTTAGTATGTTTGGTTTTGTTCTCTGTCTCCCCCTTTTAGACTGTGAGCCCACTGTTGGGTAGGGACTGTCTCTAGATGTTGCCAACTTGGACTTCCCAAGCGCTTAGTACAGTGCTCTGCACACAGTAAGCGCTCAATAAATACGATTGATTGATTGATTGAAGAGAGTCAGGAAAGGCTGTTAAACACGTGGATTCAAGCCTCAGGCTTTCCACACCTGAAATCCAACTTGGATGGGGAAATAGCCATTTCCTTCGTCAACTCTGATCCACCTTTTTGGTCCCGTTTCCTAGGCAACTTCTCCTCTCCTCTGGCAGCCAAAACTTCCTTGAGAACTACTGACCCACCATATAGTGTTTTGCATTATTTGAGAGATTAAAGATTCTTAATAGCATGATAATTGAAGCTCTATTTGGGCACAAGGCTATTTAGACGTAGCATATTAACTCAAGTTGGGATATTAGAACTTGGAATAGATATGGGTAAAATTAATCCTACTGGGGCTACTGAAGCAATATAAAATTAAGTTTTCTCAAAAGACTAAATGCACTTACCAAACACCCTGCTATTTATCTGATTTACAACGCCATTTAACAGGCATTTCTCAAGAAATCTTTTCAGCATGAACCAGAGGCTGAGAAACTTTGTTTAAAATGCACAATTTTTTTTTAAAATAAACTGTGCAGCAAAATTTGAGTGCACCGGCTATAATTTCTTTGTCCCACAGCAAGCAATCCCCAACCATAAGGGGCTAAAATCAATCCATGCTTACAGTATAGAGGATAGCTTATTTCTACTAGGTGTTTTTACTGAATGCGTCAACCAATTCTGTTATATTTTATTCATTCATTCAATCGTATTTATTGAGCACTTACTGTGAGCAGAGCACTGTACTAAGCGCTTGGGAAGTCCAAGTTGGCAACATATAGAGACGGTCCCTACCCAACAGTGGGCTCACAGTCTAGAAGGGGGACTCGCCCAAGCACTTAGTGCTCCACACAAAGTAAGCGCTCACTAAATTCCATCGATTCATTGATTTATTCACAAAGCACCTTACATCAGCCATCTGTAGCACTTGTGAATATGTGTTTGATCAATCGTACCTTCCCTTATTTTATTGTATGTTAAGTGCAATTTTCCTCTATGTCTTTATTAGTGGGTTAACTACTTAATGATGATGATGATAATAATAATAATAATAATAATAATAATTGTAATGGTATTTAGAAACTAAGTTCCTTGAGGGCAGGGGCCATGTCTACCAACCCTGTTACTTTTTTAGGGCATTTATTACGTGCTTACTGTGTGCCAAGGGCTGTATTAAGCAGCCAAGTAGAAATGAGATAATCAGATAAGACACGGTCCCTTTCCTACATGGGTATCCCATAGGTAGCAGGGAGGTTGATTTAATGCCCAGATGAGGAAACTGAGGCCCACAGAAGTTAAGTGAGTTGCCTCAGATCACACAGCAGACAAATCAGGTTGGACACAGTCCTTGTTCCAAGAGGGGCTCACAGTCTCAATCCATTTTACAGTTAAGGGAACTGAGGCCCAGAGAAGTGAAATGACTTGCCCAAGGTCACACAGCAGACAGGTGGCAGAGCCAGGATTAGAACCCACGATCTTTGGACTCTGAGGCCCATGCTCTGTTCACTACACCATGCTGCTTCTGGTTTATTGGTCTTTTGGACTCACCCAAGCTCTTACTCTGCCCACAGTGCGTGCTCAATAGGTACAACTGAGCGAATAAGTGAACGCTTAGGACAGTGCTTGTCACTCTATAAGCGATCAATCAATCAATCAGTGGTGGTCTCCTACCCTTGATTGTAACCACACTGTGGGCAGGGAATGTATGCGTTATATGGTTGCGTTGTATTCTCCCAAGTGCTTAATCCAGTGCTCTGCAAATAGTAAGCACTCAATAAATACTATGGAATGAATGAATTAGGATTAGAATCAGGTTCTCTGACTCTCATTCATTCATTCATATTTATTAATAATAATAATGATGGCGTTTGTTAAACGCTTACTATGTGCAAAGCACTGTTCTAAGCGCTGGGGGGGATACAGTGTGATCAAGTTGTCCCACGTGGGGCTCACAGCCTTAATCCCCCATTTTTACAGATGAGGTAACTGAGGCTCAGAGAAGTTAAGTGACTTGCCCAAGGTCACACAGCAGGCTTGTGGTGGAGCCGGGATTCGAACCCCTGACCTCTGACTCCAAAGCCCGGGCTCTTTCTACTGTGTGCAAAGCACTGTACTAAGCGCCTGGGAAGTACAAATTGGAACATATAGAGACGGTCCCTACGCAACAGTGGGCTCACAGTCCCGTGCTCCTTCCCCTAGGCCACACCACTTCCATTTACGTGGTTCACTTAGTACAGGCTAATGGCCATTAATTGACTGATTAAGCCTTCAGCTCCAACCAGTGGTTTCGACACAAGCTAATTAGATCAGACAGGGTCCCTAAATCACACAGTTTACAATCCAAAAGAACATGTATTTAATCCTTATTTTCCCGACGAGGGAACTGAGGCACGGACGATTTAAATGCCTTCCGCCAGCGAACGCAGCAGTCAAGGGGCAGAGCCAGACACTCAGGCCTTCTGACTCCAAGCGCCCCGCTCTTTCCAACTGGGCACGGCTGTCTGCTGTTCGCAGGGTATGTGTGAACTGTTTGTTGTGTACTAGCCGACCAGCTAGAGCATCTAGAGCATCTTTTAGATCTTTTAGCATCTTTTATTACTCTATTTTACTTGCACATATCTATTCTATTTTATTTTGTTAGTATGTTTGGTTTTGTTCTCTGTCTCCCCCTTTTAGACTGTGAGCCCACTGTTGGGTAGGGACCGTCTCTATATGTTGCCAATTTGTACTTCCCAAGCGCTTAGTACAGTGCTCTGCACATAGTAAGCGCTCAATAAATACGATTGATGATGATGATGATCTAGAGAAGCAGCAGCGGCCTAGTGGACAGAGCCCAGGCCTGAGAGTCGGAAGGACCTGGGTTCTAATCCTGGCACTGCCACTTTTCGGTTCTGTGTGACCTTGGGCAAATCACTTCATTTTTCTGGGCCTCAGTTCCCTCATCTGTAAAATGGGGATCAAGACTGAGCCCTATGTGGGACGCGGACTGTGTCCAACCTGATTACCTTTTGCATCTACCCCAGTGCTTCGAACGGGGCCTGGCACCTAGGAAACACTTAACAAATGCCACCATCATTATCAAGAGAAGCAAAGTGGCTTAGCAGAAAGAGCCCGGGCTTGGGAGGCAGAGGTCATGGGTTCCAATCTCCACTCCGCCACTTGGCTGCTGTGTGACCTTGGGCAAGCCATTTCACTTCTCTGTGCCTCAGTGACCTCATCTGTAAAACGGGGATTAAGACTGTGAGCCCCAAGTGGGACAACCTGGTTACCTCCTTCCCTTCCCACCTCCATCCTTCCCGTCCCTCCTTCGCTTCACCCCCTCATCCCACTTCCAATTGTCAGCTGTGTGACTTTGGGCAAGTCACTTAACTTCTCTGTGCCTCAGTTGCCTCATCTGTAAAATGGGGATGAAGACTGTGAGCCCCACGTGGGACAACCTGATCACCTTGTGTCCTCCCCAGAGCTTAGAACAGTGCTTTGACTCTCAGATGAGGAAAGACTCTCAGATTAGACTGTGAGCCCACTGTTGGGTAGGGACTGTCTCTATATGTTGCCAATTTGTACTTCCCAAGCGCTTAGTACAGTGCTCTGCACATAGTAAGCGCTCAATAAATATGATTGATGATGATGATGATGCTTTGCACATAGTAAGCACTTGACAAATGCCATTATTATCATTATTATTATTATTCTCCGTGCCTCAGTTACCTCATCTGTAAAATCGGGATTAAGACTGTGAGCCCCACGGGGGACAACCTGATCACCTTGTATCCTCCCCAGCGCTTATAACAGTGCTTTGCACATAGTAAGTGCTTAACAAATGCCATCATTATTATTATTATTATTATTATTACCGCAGCACTTAAACAACCTGATTACCTTGTACCTACCCCAGCACTTAGAACAGTGCTAGGCACATAGTAAGTGCTTAACAAATACCATAATGATTATTATTACACTGCACTGAATTCTGTGGGTGCTCAATAAATTGTATTTCTGGGATGACAGTACAGCAGGGGCTAATCTAAAATATTAAGAGAGTGGCAGATGATGCCAACTGAGGTAATGATTTCTCGACAAGGTAGTTTTCCACGTTTCCACTCTGAAGGGTCATTTGATGCTCACGGTCACTCAAATTCTGTCCTGCGTCAGCACTCCCAGGCTGCAGGGGACTGAATTCCAGGCTGCCACTCACGAAAACCATCGGCCAAGGAGCCGAGACGGTAAACACCGAAAGGAACCGGGAACAACCGAAGAGAGCAAACCCTCCGAGATTTTTCCAGTGGCGAAGGGATGCGGCCTTATTAAGAGCCAAAAGCTAAAGGAAGTCAATCACCACATTTATTGAGGGGCAGTTCCCTGGAGACCAATATCCGAGGTGACTTTTGCAGGGAATGGAGAAGGTGATTTGTGGGAAAGTTTTCTCACGCTCCTCCGTTGGGGCTTTGAGTGCTCAGGAGCTGCTCTATTTGCCTTGGAGACGAAGGGACAAGGAGAAAGTGGGGAACATTCAGTTCCACAATTCCCTCGGTTCAACTGAATGATGTGGTCACACGGCAGCCCCCGGAGACCTGCTGTTACCTCAACTCCCTCCCGTTCCACGGAATAACTATAATAATAATTGCGATATTTGTTAAGTGCTTACTACGTGCCAAGCACTTTACTAAGCGCTGGGGTGGATACAGGCAAATTGGGTTGGAGTGTCCCTGTCCTATGTGGGGCTCACAGCCTCAGCCCCTATTTTCCAGATGAGGTAACGGAGGCACAGGAAGTAAAGTGACTTGCCCGAGGTCACACAGAAGACATGTGGTGGAGTCAGGATTAGAACCCATGTCCTTCTTTTAGACCGTGAGCCCACTGTTGGGTAGGGACTGTCTCTATATGTTGCCAACTTGTACTTCCCAAGTGCTTAGTACAGTGCTCTGCACACAGTAAGCGCTCAATAAATACAATTGATTGATTGATTGATTCTGACTCCCAGGGCTGTGCTCTATCCACAACATCTTGCCCTCCCTCCTCAAATCTGCCAAACAATCCAACTTGTACTTCCCAAGCGCTTAGTACAGTGCTCTGCACACAGTAAGTGCTCAATAAATAAAACTGAATGAACTTCTTCCCTTCAAAGGCCTACTGGAGGCTCACCTCCTCCAAGAGGCCTTCCCAGACTAAGCCCCCCTTTTCTCAGCTGGTCCCCTCCCCATCGCCCCGACTCGCTCCCTTTGCTCAACGTTCCCACCCCACAGCACTTGTGCATATAGGTACAGATCTATAATTCTATTTACTTAAATTAATGCCAGTTTACTTGTTTTGACGTGTATATGTATATATCAATCTATAATTCTATTTATTTATATTGATGCTATTGATGCCTGTTTACTTGTTTTGATGTCTGTCTCCTTCTAGACTGTGAGCCCATTGTGGGCAGGGATTGTCTCTCTTTGTCGCTGAATTGTACTTTCCAAGTGCTTAGTACAGTGCACACAGTAAGCACTCAATAAATACGATTGAATGAATGAATGAATGAATACCACCTTCAAAGACCTCCTCAATGAGGGTTGCCCTGATTAACCCCTCTTTTCCCTGACTCCATTTCCCTTCTACATTATTCAGTCAACTGTATTTATTCATTCACTCAATATTTATTAAGCGGTTACTGTGTGTAAAGCGCTGTACTAAGTGTTTGGAAAGAACAAATCGGCAACAGACAGAGACGGTCCCTACCCAACAACAGGCTTACGGTCTAGAAGGGGGAGAGAGACAACGAAACAAAACAAGCAGACAGGCATCAAAAGCATACTGTGCAGCAGCGTGGCTCGGTGGAAAGAGCACGGGTTTTGGAGTCCGAGGTCATGGGTTCAAATCCCGGCCCTGCCAATTGTCAGCTGTGTGACTTTGGGCAAGTCACTTAACTTCTCTGTGCCTCAGTTACCTCAGCTGTAAAATGGGGATTAAGACTGTGAGCCCCGTGTGGGACAACCTGATCACCTTGTAACCTCCCCAGCGCTTAGAACAGTGCTTTGCACATAGTAAGTGCTTAATAAATGCCATCATTATTATTATTACTATAGTGTGCAGAGCACTGTACTAAGCATTCTCTATGCACTCAGATCTGTACCTTTTGGTCACTTGATTTTCACCCCTTCTCAGCCCCACAGTGCTCATTCCCATATCCGTAATTTAGTTGTTCACATTAATGTCCGTCTCCCAAGTGCTTAGTACATTTTTCCACAGGCAACAAGCATTCTATAAATATCAATGATGTGAACCTTTGTGTAATTTCCGTTCTGGATATTTACTGAGCACCTACTAGGTGCAGATCTTAAATAATAAAGTTCTGGAACACAATCCGCCTCCAAACACTGAAGCTCTGCTCTCCTTTTCTATAGTATTTGCTACATGCCCACTTTGTGCCAGGCACTGTCCTAAGCGCTGGGAGAGACACAAGCTAATCAGGTTGGATACAGTCTTTGTTCCATGTGGACTCACACTTTGAATCTGCATTTTCCAGGTGAGGTAACTGAGGCCCAGAGAAGGGTAGTTACTTGCCTAAGGTCACCCAGCAGACAAGTGGCAGAGCCGGGATTAGAACCCAGGTCCTCCTGATGCCCAGGCCCATGCTCTATCCACTAAGCCACACTGCTTCTCCCCTTAACATGGCTAAACGGGGTGAAGATCGCTAAAACAATGATACCCAAATGGCTGCTATCTGGACAGGGGAAATTAGGAGAGCAGAGCAAGAGTTTTCCGGATGCAGTAGAGCAAACCTTCCCACCACGCTGCATCCCAGAAGAAAACAAGGAGGCAGTTCATTCAATTGTGTTTACTGAGCGCTTACTGTGTGCAGAGACTATACTAAGCGCTTGCTGAGGATCGACCAATATGGTGCCTGCTATCAGGAAAAAGGAACTCTCCTGGAGCCAAAAAAGCCTCCTAAGCCAAGAGTGACGAGGAGGCAAAAGAGAAAAAATTCTCAAGCGCCACAGACAAAAAGCACGTCGGAATAACGAGAGACAGTTTTTTTGAGATGTACAATGTGGCCAGGAATGGGGGCTCCGCACTGGCTTTCTGAATCACACACACAGCACTCGCGCTTAGTACAGTGCTCTGCACACCGTAAGCGCTCAATAAATACCATTGATTGATTGATTGATTCACTCAATCCCATTTATTGAGCACTTACTGTGTCCAAAACACCATACTAACCACTCAGGAGAGTACAATACAACAATAGAAACATTCCCTGCCCACAACGATCTCACAGTCTAGAGGGGGAAACAGACATTAACATACATAAAGGAATAAGTAGATAAATAAATAAATTACAAATATATAGATATGTGCTGTGAGTGCTTACTGTGTCCAAAGCACCATACTAACCACTCAGGAGAGTACAGTACAACAATAGAAACTTTCCCTGCCCACAACGATCTCACAGTCTGGAGGGGGAAACGGACATTAACATACATAAATGAATACGTAGATAAATAAATAAATTACAAATATATAGATATGTGCTGTGAGGATGGGAGGGAGGATGAATGAAGAAGCAAGTCAGGTGACGTAGATGGGAGTGCGAGAAGAGGAGAGGAGGGCTTAGTCGGGGAAGGCTTCGGGCTCAGTGGAAAGAGCAAGGGTTTGGGAGTCAATCAATCAATCAATCGTATTCATTGAGCGCTTACTATGTGCAGAGCACTGTACTAAGCACTTGGGAAGTACAAGTTGGCAACATATAGAGACAGTCCCTACCCAACAGTGGGCTCACAGTCTAAAATGGGGAGATAGAGAACAGAACCAAGCATACTAACAAAATAAATAGAATAGATATGTACAAGCAAAATAAATAAATAAATAAATAGAGTAATAAATATGTACAAACATATATACATATATCCAGGTGCTGTGGGGAAGGGAAGGAGGTAAAATGTGGGGGATGGAGAGGGGGACGAAGGGGAGAGGAAGGAAGGGGCTCCTTCCTCTCAGAGTCAGAGGTCATGGGTTCTAATCCTGGCTCTGCCACTTGTCTGTTGCACGACTTTGGGCAAGTCACTTAGCTTTTCTGTGCCTCAGTTACCTCATCTGTAAAATGGGGGTGAAGACTGTAAGCCCCATGTGGGAAAACCTGATAATCTTGTATCCCCCCTTGCACTTAGAACAGGGCTTGGCACATAGTAAGCTATTAACAAATACCATCATTATTCTTCTTCTTCAACACCAAATGCCCAAAGGTGAATTTCACCATCCTAGGGGCCGTCTTTGAACACAGCCTCAGCCCCACAACACTTATAAGAGAAGCCAGTGTGGCCTAATGGAGAGAGCACGGGGCTTGGGTGGCAGAAAGAGTTGGGTTTTAAACCCGGCTCTGCTGCTTGCCTGCTGTGTGACCTTGAGCAAGTCACTTGACTTCTCTGTGCCTAAGTTACCTCATCTGTAAAACAGGGATCGAGTGTTCCACGTCAGACAGGACTGCATCCAACCTGATTATCTTGGGCAAGTCACTTAACTTCTCTGTGCCTCAGTTACCTCATCTGTAAAATGGGGATTAAGACTGTGAGCCCCCTGTGGGACAACCTGATCACCTTGTAACCTCCCCAGCGCTTAGAACAGTGCTTTGCACACAGTAAGTGCTTAATAAATGCCATTATTATTATTATCATTACTGTGCCTGGCACATAGTAAGCGCTTAACAAATACCATTAAAATGAACTTACATCCATATCTGCAATTTTTTCATTAATATTAACGTCTGTCTCCCCCCCTAGACTGTAAACTCCTTGTGGTCGGGGAAAGTGTCTCCCAACTCTGTTATGTTGTGGACTCTCCGAAGCGCTTAGTACAGTGCCCTGCATGCAGTATGTGCTCAGTAAATATGATTGATTGACAAAAGCACAACACTGACTGCAGAGCACTGGACTAGGTTCTTCAGAGCAGAGAGGAGAAGTAAAGACACAGCTCCTACCCTTAAGGAGCTTCTGTTCACCCCATTTAGGACGGGGCTTTGGTAACTAACACAAAACCAACAATTCTAGTGCATTTGCCACTGATTTTACAAACACACACACACACACACACACACACACACTCTCTCTCTCTATCTCTCTCTCTCTCCCTCCCCCAAAGATAAAAGTCTACAGCTAAATAATAATAATAATAATAATAATAATGGTATTTAAGCGCTTACTGTGTGCAAAGCACTGTTCTAAGCGCTGGGGTAGATACAAAGTTATCAGGTTGTCCCAGGTGGGGCTCACAGTCCTAGTCCCGATTTTTACAGATGAGGTAACTGAGGCACAGAGAAGTGTAGTGACTTGCCCAAAGTGACACAGCTGACAAATGGTGGAGTCGGGATTCGAACCCATGACCTCTGACTCCAAAACCCGGGTTCTTTCCACTAAGCCACACTGTTTCCCAGAGTGACATTTACTCAGCGCTATGTGCAAGGCACTGTTCTAAGTGCTGGGGAGGTTACAAGGTGATCAGGTTGTCCCACGTGGGGCTCACAGCTTTAAATCCCCATTTTACAGATGAGATAACTGAGGCCCAGAGAAGTGAAGTGACTTGCCCAAAGTCACACAGCTGACAATTGGCGGAGCCGGGATTTGAATCCATGACCTCTGACTCCAAAGCCCGGGCTCTTTCCAGCTGCTTCTCTGAAGTGAAGTGACTTGCCCAAAGTCACACAGCTGACAAGCGGGGGAGCCGGGATTAGAACTCACAACCTCTGCCTCCCAAACCCGGGCTCTTTCCGCTGAGCCACGCTGCGGCAAGGTTGTTTCTCTAAAGGTAGGCTATTTTGCCTAGACAAGGGAATGAAAAGGTAGTTCACAAATACCACATATTTTCCACATATTTTGACTCTTTAGACTGCTAATTTGCTTTAAAGAGTATCAATCTTTTATCCTTTAGATTTGACAGAAGATGGTCAAATGTCAAAGCCGGGGGGCGGGTCAAGGATACTACATAAGCAAAGTGACCGGTAAGCATAAATCCACTTGTTAAAATGGATTTTACAGGTTAGTAGCATAAAAGCTATTTGACTCTTTAAGCACGACTGATATAATGGAAAGAAGTGCTGATGTAGCAAGGAAGGAGTTGAAGAATTCTCCGATGGCAAGCCATCTCGAAGTAATTTTGCCGAAACCTCGCAACGTGCTGCCTGCTGATTTAGAGATAAACGACTGGATCGTTATGGCCGAAGAAGGAGAATGGCAAATACGATAACATAAAATAATACTTGAAAATAGGACATGGTCATATAAAACACAACAGAGGGCACTAAAATTAAATGAATGGTATAGATTTTCTCTCTCAGCGAAGGGTACGGAGAAGAAATGGGATGGGGGAGTGTATTCCTTGCCAACGCAGTCACACTATCCGACAAATGCAAAATAGTCATATACGTAAATGCCCAAACTAGTCGAGTAAAGAAACTGCCATTGAACTCATTATTTTCCCTGGATTTTACAATCTACTAGGTATTACTGACAGCTATTCATGGTGATTACAGTGCTCAGTTCAATGCCTGATTCCCATTACATAAGCGCTTAATACAGTGCTCTGCACACAGTAAGTGCTCAATAAATACGACTGAATTAACTTCATGAATTTTGACCACAGAAGACTCCCTTTAATTACATTTGTTAATGCTTTCCATCTGATTGTATTCCGATTCACCCTACCCAAGTAGCGACTCACTGTAATCCAGTCACAGTTCCATTTCAAGGATGATTTCTGGATTTGCTGAACAAAACATCACCACCGATATGGTGGGTTTCTTTAGCGCCCACTGTGTGAGGAGCAACGTGGCTTAGTGGATTTAGCCCGGGCCTGGGACTCAGAAGGATGTGGGTTCTAATCCTGACTCCGCCACCTGTCTGCTGTGTGACCTGGGGCAAGTCGCTTCACATCTCTGGGCCTCAGCGATCTCATCTATAAAATGGCGATTAAGCGTGAGAGCCCCATGTAGGTCAGAGATTGTGCCCAACCTGATTAACTTGTATCTATCCTGTAGTGCTTAACAAGTACCATCATCATTATTATTATTAAAAGCAGTGCACTCGGAGCTCGGGATGGAATAATAGACATCCAAGACAGAGGCCCTGCTCTCTATTTAATAGGGCTGAGAAAGCTCGCTGTCTCATATTGCTGCATTGTACTCTCCCAAACGGTTAGTACAGTATTCTGCACACCATCAGCCTTAAATAAATACAGCTGGCTATTAGTGCTAATTTTTGAGCATCTGATGAACACTTTGCTTGGGAGAGTTCAAAGAAGCAAAACTCAGAGTCCCTTGCCTTCAAAAAGACCATCAGTTAAAGGTATTTACGGAGCAATTACTGTGTGTGGAGGAATGTACTAAGCGCTCGGGGTTACATTCGGAAGACCTGATCCCTATCCAGGAGGAACTTACAGTCTAATGGGACACAAGCAACACGCCCAGTCTGTTCCATTTACCGATCAGTCAGGGAAGTTTGTCGTGCACAAGGAATGTGTCTGTTTATTGCTATACTGTCCTCTCCCAAGTGCTTTATACAGTGCTAGGCACACAGTAATCCCTTAATAAACATGACTGAATGAATGAGTGGTAGAGGCATGACAGCAATCGATCGTATTTATTGAGCACTTTATAGATGTTGGCTGTTCACTGCTGTAGTGATCGCCTTTATAAGATGCTTAGGGGGTGCAAAGCTGTGGGCTGGAGCCTGGGAAAAATACAGAAGGGGAAATGGTGGTGCACACACTATTTCCACTACTAGGTGGTGTTTATTATCTAGATTGTAAGCTCCCTGTGGGCAGGGAATATCTGTCAACTCTGTTGAACTGTGCTCTCCCAAGTGCTTAGTACAGCGCTTTGTACACAGTAAGTGTTCAATATATACCACTGATTGATTGATTACAGTAGGGAACCTTAGAGTTAAACCATCCCATGATAGCAACAACTTTATGTCTAATTTCCATCTGCGGATTCTTTCGCATCATCACTAATGGTGCGAAATCAATTATCAATGTGATCATTAATCATTATTCATTAATTAATCATTAATCAATACGATTGATTGATTGATTGATAATGGTGACTATTTAGCATTTACTATGTGCAGATCACCATACTCAGCGCCTGGAAGAGTACAACACAACGAGCTTCTGGTCTTAGTAGAAAGCTTTTCACAAAGTAAGTGCCTAATACACACTACTACTGCTAATTTGACAATCAAGCCATCTTTTGTATTGGCCGCTTACTGTGTGCAGGGCACTGTACTAAGCGCTTGGGAGAGGACAACACAGTCCGCTGAAACATCCCAGGATACGGAAACGGATGAAGAAGTTGGGGTCTTTCCACCACCCCCTAAAATTTGGGGATCGATCACTGGCAATTAGTGACTGTCCCAAGGTCACAGACCCAAGCACACAGACAACGTAGAAGGGAGAGGGAGGCGGGGAAAAGAGGGCTTAATCAGGGAAGGCCTCTTGGAGGAGATGTGACTAATAAGGCTTTGAAGGTGGAGAGAGTGATGATCAGGCGGATATTAAGATGGGAGGGAATTTCTGGACTGGGAGAATCCTTGCATCTGTTTTAAAGCAAGCAGATGAATTAAGAACGATGATTGAAGAAGATTCTGATGGAGAGAGGCGTTCCAAAGACCGAAGACTAAAAAGGAATCGGGGCTCCTGCAAGACACATTATGAAGACAAGGAGAAGACTGGTATTCAATCTAATTTGGGACAAGTTCTTCACTAAAACAGAAAGACCACCAGTCAGCAAAATAAGCCTCGTCTTGGCAGCCTCCTGCAGAGATTCGTCATCACACCGCAACCGTTCATTTTGTTAAAATTGTAATGTTATGCTTTGAATTGTTTTAACAAAGGTTAACCGGTAGTTTAGAGATGCTTTCTACAACATCATATAACACACTGAGGAATTTCCTGCTATTTTTCTTGATCCCTAGTTAGAACATTTAAGTCTTTGGGAAGAGATACCCTAAACTAAGGTGCTCGGGATTTGATAAAATCTTATTTTCCCCTTTCCTCAGAGGAAAAACGTACATAAACTAAAGAGGATGTAGAACTACAATTTTTTTTTTTACAAAACAACATTCTAAAGTCTGTTTTTTTCCACCTCTTTTCCATTCACCTGACTCTTTCACACCAATACCTTCTTTGACACCCCTCTCCCACCACACTGATGTACAGATACTTATATTCTCTTACTTCTCCCTACCTATAATTTATTTTCAAGTTTCTCTCCCCTGGGTAACTGTAAATTCATTTATTCATTCAATCATATTTACTGAGCGCTTACTGGGTGCAGAACACTGTGCTAAGCACTTGAAAAGTACAACACGGCAATAAAGCAAGACCCCTTAAGACTAGTGCTCATGTCTACCTACTTCTGTTGTACTTTTCAAAGTGCTTACTGGAGTATTCTAAATACAGTAAGAACTCAATAAATACCAATGAGTCACTAATTTTATTTACTGGTATTATTTAAATACTTACTATGTACTAGGCAGTGTGGCATAGCGGATAGAGTCTGGGCTTGAGAGCCTGAAAGAGCTGGGTCCTAATCGCAGCTCTGCCACCTGTCTGTTGTGTGACCTTGGGTGAGTCACTTCACTTCTCTGCGCCTCAGTTCCCTCATTAGTAAAATGGGGATTAAGACTGAGAGCACCAAGTGGGACAGGGACTGTGTCCAATCTGATTAATTTGTATCTATTCCAGTACTTAGAACGGTGCTTGACACATAGTAAGCACTTAACAAATATCGTCATCATCCTCATATACTAAGCTCTGGGAGAGACTGTAAGCTTGTTGTGGGCAGGGACTGTGTCCGCTAATTCTGTCATTATGTGTTCTCCCAAGCACTTAGTACAGTATTCCATACATAGTAGGTGCTCAATAAATGTGATTGATTGATTAATAATCAATTCCCTTCTTCTTCTTCTTGTGGAATTCCCTTCAAGGCCCTACTGAGAGCTCACCTCCTCCAGGAGGCCTTCCCAGACTAAGCCCCTTCCTTCCTCTCCCCCTTGTCCCCCTCTCCATCCCCCCATCTTACCTCCTTCCCTTCCCCACAGCACCTGTATATATGTATATATGTTTGTACATATTTATTACTCTATTTATTTATTTATTTTACTTGTACATATCTATTCTATTTATTTTATTTTGTTAATATTGTTAGTATTTGTTAGTATGTTTGGTTCTCTGTCTCCCCCTTTTAGACTGTGAGCCCACTGTTGGGTAGGGACTGTCTCTATATGTTGCCAACTTGTACTTCCCAAGCGCTTAGTACAGTGCTCTGCACACAGTAAGCGCTCAATAAATACGATTGATTGATTAATAGATACAAGCCAATCGGATTAGACACAGTCCCTAACCCACAGTCTTCATCTCTATTTTACAAAGGAGGGAACAGAGGACGAGAAAAGTGAAGCGACTTACCCAAGGTCACAAGGCAGGCGAGTGACGGAGATGGGATTAGAACCCAGGTGCTCTGCTCTTTCCACCATGCCACCCTACTTCTACTAGTCCATGTCTGTGAGGAATATGCCATGGTTGGAGCATGGGAAAACCATATAATGGAGGCAGTAACAAGAACGAGCAACGCAATGCCCTTAAGCCCAGAGAGGTTAAGTGATTTGATCCAAGTCCCACAGCATTCCAATGACAGAGCTGAGAATCCAAGACGAGTCTCTTGGGCTCATTTCAGGGAATTTCTCCATTATATCATTATAGTCTCTCAAGAGTGTTCTGCACATAATAAACGCTCAATAAGTATGGTTGTGACTGACTCTTTTCAATCAACCAAATGCTCATATCACCAGTTTATTTATTTAGATAAATGTCTGTCTCCCACTCTAGACTGCAAGCTCAAAGTGGCAGGGAATATGTCCATTTATTCTTCTAGTATACTCTCCCAAGTGCTTAGTACAGTGTTCTTTACTCAATAGGCGCTCAATAAATACAATTGCCTGACTGACTGACTTGGAAGAATATGATAGAGCAGCACTAAGGGAAGATACAATGTCTTATGGAAGACACAGATACGTTCAATTCACTTGAGCAAAGCTTGCTCCCTCACTACTAATAATAATAATTGTGGTATTTGTTAAGCGCTTACCGTGTGCCAGGAACTGTACTGTGTGTGGGTGGATGGAAACAAACCAGTTTGGACACATTCCTTGTCCCACCTGTGGCTTACAGTCTTAATCCTCATTTTCCAGTTGAGGGAATTGAGGCCCAGAGAAGCAAAATGACTCGACCAAGGTCACACAGCAGACAAGTGGCGGAGCCAGGATTAGAACCCAGGTCCACCTGACTTCTGGGCCCGGGCACTCTGGTGCTTTCCATCCCGTCTAAAAATTCCCACCAGCCTCCAGCCCCCGCTGACACTTTAGTTTTGGACATCCGCTTCTGCAGTCCTCGAAAGACAAAAAGGTTTTTTTTTGCATAACGAAACAGGAGTATCGGCAAATCAATTTTCCATTATTCTACGCTTTATCGGAAACAATTACGGCGCGAGCCAATTCTGATGGAAAGACGACCTCCCACGTGACTCTGCAGATACCTTTATTAATCCTGAGCCGTGAAAATCGCAGCATCAGCCAAGTGAAATGCCGAGACCCAATGGAGGATAAGTGACCTTTCTGCCCCATGCTTATCGCTTACCATTCTTCGAGTGTCAACCTCATCTTTGAATTTTCTCTGGCGTTCGATCACACCCACAACCCTCCGGAAGGCCAATGCCGACCCAGGAATAAATTCCTCCTGACGTGGATTACCATGACATCACCCTTCCTGGAAAGGGACCGTCCAGCCATTGCACGCATATTACGGATCGCTGGGGATTGTTTGGCAGTAACGAGTGTTGGAAAGGATAGGAAATGCTCTGAGATAGTCTAGAATCAATGCTTCCCTAAGTTAAGAGGGCTTTATTCTATTGTTCTCTCCGGTCGAGAAAGTAGGCTTCCCTTGCTGTGAACAGTTCCAACTATCGAATAGCTTTCAATCTCGTCTTCGGTTAGAATGGGAAAAGGAGAGCGCGACCTTCTCTGATTTCGGCTACAAGAAAAGGTTTTTGTCCACTTCCCCGGGGCCTCTTGAGTCAGAAGATAGACTGTCATCTGGGTTGAACGCATCGTGTTGAACCGATTTGTGTTCCTTTTTTGTTCCCAGCCAATCTTCCACTCTGAGTCTTCTTAATCATGCCATCCCGGTCGCGGAAAATTTCCTCTCAACACTGGATATTACATCTAGCCTGGTAATTCTCGTCTCTCTGTCTCTGTCCCTTGCCTCAACCTCATCTACGAGGGCTATTCCTTGAGACCTGAAAGATCAAACGTCGGAATTCTCCCAACCCACCTTCATCTCAACTGCACACACGTATCCCAAGGAATCCAAGTCTTGTCTTCACCCCAACTGTGTTGAGACCTGGGTTCTAATCTCAGCCCTGCCTGTTCGCTTGCTGTGTGACCTTGGGCAGATCACATCACTTCTCTGTGCCTCAGCTGCCCCAAATGCAAAACGGGGATTCACAGGGCATTCTCCCTTCTGCTTAGACTGTGAGCCCCATGTGGGGCAGGGACTGTGTTCAACCTGATTATCTTGTATCTACCTCAGCACTTGAATACTATTATTATTATTGTTATTAAGGGAGAAGAGGAGTCTCATTGGTGTAGGGCTGGTGGCCTCTGTCCTTACTCATAGAAAAAAATATTTGCCTATTCATTCATTCCTTCATTCAGTCTTATTTATTGAGTACTTACTGTGCGCAGAGCACTCTACTAAGTGCTTGGAAAATACCATTCAGCAATAAAGGGAAACAATCCCTGCCCACACCATGCTTACAGTTATCACCAAACTGGTATTTCTTTCATTATTGTCTTCAAAATTTATTGATGCTCTCATCTCTCACTTTCACTGGCTGCATTACCACTCTTCAGATTTGATATGCAATTTAATAGGCAACTTTTTGTACCTAGACAAAACTGCTTCAAACAATATCACCACTTGGCTGCTGTGTGGCTTTGAGCAAGTCACTTAATTTCCCTGTTCCTCAGTTACCTCATCTGGAAAATGGGGATTAAGAGTGGGAGCCCCATGTGGGATAATGACTGTATCCAACCTGATTACCTCTATCCCAGCATGTAGAACAACGCCTGCCAAATAGTAAGGTCTTAACCAATGACATTTTTAACAAAATATGCTTAAAATAATACAATTCCCATTTACGGTTCTTCAATAATGCCTCTGCATTTATTGAAACTGCTATGACTTTAATTCAGAAGATGATAAAAAGATATCCAGTGAAGGTACTTCTGAGAAATACTAACTCTCATAGCTTCTGTTTGATAGGAAAAAAATTAATACTAGAGCGCTTTACAAGACACTTCACTACTTTCTCCGACTACCTCGCTTCATTTTCTGATTAAAGAGAATTATTTCTCTTCAGATTTGCACCCAAGTAATTGACGAGTCTTTTGTTCACAATCAAACTCTTCTTCAACTTCCCAGGAAGAATGAGTTTTCATCATTGTTTCCAAAGTTTGAACCTCAGCTCCCAGCAAACAATCTTTACATTTTGAGGGGGGTGGTCTTCTTCACGAGGCATCTCTCTTTTCCCCCTGGACTTTGGAACATCATCCCAATTTTCCCATAGTCCTAGACTGGAGTATTCCAAGCGACGTGTGGAAAGGCAAGCGTCTTGCTCAGAGACTTTGGGAAGCCCATCATTCACCACCTTTACAAAACTTCTTTTTAGACTTTCACATTGACATGTCTCTCCGTGTCCCTGAGATGGCGAACGTTGAGTGCCTTCCAGAATCAATCAATCCATGGTACTTATTGATGTTTATTGGTATTTACTGCGTGCTTATTGAGCAGAAGATATGGCACTGACAAAGATGAGCTCACAAGTCCCTTTTCAGGTCTACAGTTCTAGGCATCATCATAAATGCATCATTTGCTCTCTCCATTAATAGAATTCAAATGTTCAAAGTTGGCATAAAAGTTTCACGGAAATAAAAACACAGGTCTACTTCATGATTCAGTGAATAATTATTTAGATCCTTCAAGGTTCTCTACCAACTCTCCCCATCTTACACCAATCAATGTCATTCATCTAGCACTTCTTGTGTGTCGGGCATTCTGCTACATCCTTGGGAAAGTACAGTATGGTTAACAGACAAGTCCCTGCCCACAAAGAGCTTCCAGTTAAAAGTTTCTATCCTCTTCACTAGCTACTCCCCAGCTCCCTCTCTTCGTTCCTTCCAAATTCCCCTTTTAACTCTATCTCCCAGCTCTCCTGCTTCCATCCTCTGACTCCTCCAACTTGGAATACCCTGACAGTCATCAAACAGTCCAATGCCCTTCTCATATACAGAGCCCTCCTAAGAACTCTCTTCCCTGATTAATTCCCATTATCCTAACAGAACGTACAGAGGAGAAGCAGTGTGGCCTAATGGCAGGACCACGGACTTGGGAGTCAGAGGACGTGGGCTCTAATTCCGACTCTGCCACTTTTCATTCATTCATTCAATCCTATTTATGTAGCGTTTACAGTGTGCAGAACACTGTACTAAGCTCTTGGGAGAGTACAATACAACAATAAACATACACATTCCCCGGCCACAACAGTCTTACAGTCTTCACTTGTCTGCTGTCTGACCTTGGGCAAGTCGCTTCACTTCCCAGGGCCTCAGTTACCTCATCTGTAAAATGGGAATTAAGACTGTGAGCCCCACGTGGGACAGGGACTAGGTCCAACCTGATTACCTTGTATCTACCCCAATGCTCAGAACAGTGCTCAGCACATAGTTAGTGCTTGACAAATGTCATAAGAATTATGATTATTATATTTACACTCATCCTCAACATTAAGGTAGGTGATTATGTTCATTCAGGCCTGCCTCCAGTTCTATTTTGATCATTTCAGCAGCAATTACTTTTATGTCTGTCTCTCCCAAAGCAGTGTAAGCTCCCCGTAGGCAGGGAAAATACCATCTCTTTTTGTTCCATTTTCCCAGACATTTGGCACAGTCTTAGACCCTGAAGCCCCACATGGTGACCTCTTGGCATGAGAAGCAGCCTAGCCTAGTAGAAAGAACAGGGGCTTGGGAGTCAAAGGACCTGGGTTCTAATCCTGGCTCCGCCACATACCTGCTGTGTGACCTTGGGCGAGTCACTTCGCTTCTTTTTGCCTCAGTTCCCTTCTCTGCAAAATGGGGATTCGATGCTTCTCCTTCCTCCAACTTGATTATCTTGTATCGCTAGCTCTTCCATCAGTTAAGTGCTTGGCAAATTTCACAATTATTACAGCTACCTTAACTCAGTGCTTAGCATGTACTAAAGTGAGTAATTCATACCACAGTTATGTTGCTAATATCCATGGCACCCAGGGAGATCTCAACAAGAAACCTATTACTACAACTTCTCTTTTTCGCCTCCCTACATATATATAGTATTCGGTCAATACGACAATTTGAGAAAGTCCAGTCATGGAGGGGAAGAGGAAATGAATCTACCTTAGGTAGGGACCATCCATCATTTATGTAATTAGATCTCCACACTTTCTGATGCTCGAGGCTTTAAGGCGAGAGTGCCAAATGAGTTTCTTCGGTTAGATATTAATGGGCCTGGATTTCTTAATTGTACTAAATCATTTCTTTCTTGCTCATTTCACATCTTCATCATCTGCTTTTAGTAAACCATTATTCTAGGTCAGGTTCCATTTACATTATTTTCTACCCAAAAACGTTGTCACTATTAGAAGTTGATAGCGCCTCGAGGACATCGGTGGAGTGTTAATATATCCAGAGAACAGAAATCAGTGAGTAGTCTGGATATCTAAAAATCACACTGAGACAGAGAACGAGAAACATATTCAATACTCGCACCCTAAAACTTTCACGCTCCTAGAAAAAAGGAACTATATGTGCCATGGTCGACGGGACCAAAACCAGACCGGTAATGATAAAATGGAAGGCAAAACTTGTGTTTTCAAATGCCTTTTTATAGGGCCTTGATAAATCTAGTTGTCCATCGGGACAGTGATGAACGAGGATTCCAGTTAGCGCACTGAAGCAGCAAACGTTATCCACGTTACTTATCTCTTGAACAATTCCAAGGTCCAAGGCCTTGCTGCCGTATTGTACAGTGCAGTGCAGACTCATTTAGAAAGACTTTGGAAATCTTTCAGCCTCTGCATTGGAGGGATGGCCCTTTCCCCCTCTGCCATTTTCTCCACCTGAAACCAACAGGCATCACCTCAGCGAGGAGTCAAGTTGGCACCCCCAGGGGTTGATACTCAAGGCAGGTCAAGCGTTTCGGAGATGCTCCTCCTAGCCCCAGGGTCATATTGGAACCTTGAAGCCGTCAAAGTGATTAATTCGGAGGGTTTCCTCGGTTCCCTCAGGCCAGAGGGACGCAGGGCTGGAGAGCTCAGGAGGAGGGAGACCGCTTGCTGGTGGTACTCTGAGCCACATTAATCAGTGGACTATAAAGACAGGCAGGAAACTGGCCAGAACTAACATCCCAGACAGATAATGTTAGGTTCAACTTCTTGACACACACCCGAGATGGAGTTTAAAAAATTCCCAATTAAACACCCATCTCCATCGCCACAACCCATAATAATAATCATCATAATCATAATGGTACTTGCTAAGCGCTTATTAATCAGGTTGGACGCAGTCCCTGCCCCACATGGGGCTTACCCTTTTAATCCCCATTTTACGGGTGAGGTCACTGAAGCGAAGTGAAGTGACTTGCCCAAGGTCACCGAGCCTACATATGATAGAGATGGGATTAGAACCCAGGTCCTTCTGACTCCCAAGCCCATTCTTGATCCACTAAGCCACTCTGCTTCTCGACAACCACCCGGATGGTTTATGCATATGCACTGACCTACATGACTTTTCACTTCTTGCTTCAGCTTCACAACTTTCCATCTGCTTGCTACTATCTGTTACAGGCTTGCTCTCCCTTCTGCTCCTACTATCTGTTTGTTTGCTTTATGGTTCTTGTTAGGCGCTTACTATGCATCAAATGCTGTTCTAAGCGCTGGGGTGGGTACACATTAAGTCAGACACAGTCCCTGTCCCGCATGAGGGCTCACCGTCTAAGAACGATTGAGAACAGGTATTAAAACCCTATTTTCCAGTTGAGGAAACTGAGGAACAGAGATGTGAAGTGACTTGCTCAAGGTCACACAGCAAGCAACTGACAGAGCAATTGGGAGAGCTGTGATTAGAACCCAGGTCCTCTGATTCCCAGGCCTGCTCCTTCCACTTGGTCACACTGCTTCCCCTTGCTGTGTGACCTTGAGCAAGTCTCTTCACCTCTCTATGCCTCAGTTACCTCATCTGCAAAATGGTGATTGAGAGTGCGAGCCCCATTTGGGACAGGGACTGTGTCCAACCTGATTTACTCGTATCCCTATTATTTCCTATATTCTGTCATTTATTTTAATATGATATGTCTCCTTCCCTAGAATGTAAGCTTCTTGAGGACAGCGAATAGGTCTACCAACTCTACTGTACTCTCTCGAGTGCTTAGTACATTTTATAGTCTACTCGTTCCTATTTTCTGTCATGTATTTTAGACTCTGTCTTCTCCTGCTAGACTCTACGCTACATTGAGGCATTAGCCTCAAACCTGCAATTTATTTATTTCTATTAGCGTCTGTCTCCCCTTCTAGAATGTAAGCTCACTGAGGGCAGAGAATGTGTCTGTTATATTGTTTTAGTGTCCTCTCCCAAGCGCTTTGTGCAGTGCTCTGCACACAGTAAGAGCTCAATAAATACAATTGACTGACTTTACTGTAATCACTCTATGCCAGGAGCACACCTGCCCTGTTAGAGAAGAGATTCCCCATCTCCAGTGAACGGGGCTTCTCCACAGCTCGTAAGTGACCCCTCCAGGCTTGGGAGTCTGAAGGTCATGGGCTCTAAACCCAGCTCCGACACATGTCTGCTGTGTGACCTTGAGAAGTCTCTTCACCTCTCTGTACCTCAGTTACCTCATCTGCAAAATGGTGATTGAGAGTGTGAGCCCCATTTGCGACAGGGACTGTGTCCAACCTGATTTGCTCATATCTGACCCGGCATTTAGTACAGTGCTTGGCACATATTAGGCACTTAACAAATACCGCAGTAATTATTATTAATAACAGGGACCCCTTCTACCACTGTAAGCTCCTCATGGGCAGAGAATGTGTCCGTTTATTGTTATACTGTACTCTCCCAAGTGCTTAGTACAGTGCTCTGACATACAGTAAGCACTCAATAAATATAACTGGCTGACTGAAATCTCCCTGAGAGAAGGGACCGATTCTTCCTCTTTCACTGTCCTCCCACAGGTGCTTAGTACAGTGCATGATAATAATAATAATAATGATAATAAAGGTATTCATTAAGCGCTTACTATGTGCCAAGCACTGTCCTAAGCGCTGGGGTGGAGATAATCAGGTTGTCCCAAGTGGGGCTCACAGTCTTCATCCCCATTTTACAGACGAGGTAACTGTAGGCCCAGAGAAGTGAAGTGACTTGCCCAAAGTCACACAGCTGACAAGTGGCCAGGATTATCATAAGGTGTGTCAGTGTGAGATTGATATTGTTATCTGTTGTTATTAGCAAGAATGATGGTGTTTGTTAAGCGCTTACTATGTGCCAAGCACTGTTCTAAGTGCTGGGGTAGATACAAGGTAATCAGGTTGTCCCACATGGGGCTCAGTCTTAATCCCCATTTTACAGATGAGGGAACTGAGGCACAAAGAAGTGACTTGCCCAAGGTCACATAGCAGAGCGCTTAGAACAGTGCTTTGCACATAGTAAGCGCTTAACAAATGCCATCATTATTATTATTATTATTATTAAGTGGCAGAGCCGAGATTAGAACCCATTACCTCTGACTCCCAAGCCTGTACTCATTCCACTAAGCCACGGTGCTTCTCATACAGTACATGCTTAGTAAATACTGGCTGAAGCCTTCAAAAAAGACACTTTAGAGTAAAATACTGTTAGGATAGCTTTTCTCGTCAGCAGTTGAATAGAAGAAATGATCAGACTTTGGCAGAATTCCCCATATGCCTGCTCTTCTAGAGGAACAGTATAACTTGGCCATTTGCAGTTGTTGGTAGAAAAAGCAAACATGAACACAAAGTGACTGATAATCATATTGGAGTGAGGCAGAGGGAATCATTGCCTTGGCTAGAGGGATGTGCTTAGATAAGTCTTAGGAGAATCAAAGAAAACCAAAAATCTCAGCACATTATGATAATAACAATGATGGTTATCGGTGAAGCGCTTACTATGTGTCAAGCAAATCGGTTTGGACACAGTCCCTGTCCCATGTGGGGCTCAGTCTCAATCCCCATTTTCCAGATAAGATAACAAAGGCCTAGAGAAGTCAAGAAACTTGCCCAAGGTCACACAGCAGAAAAGTGGCAGAGCCGGGACTAGAAACCAGGTTCTTCTGACAGCCGGGCCCTTGCTCTGTCCAGTAGGTCATGCTGCTTCTCAACAGTGGGCTATTTTACTATTTTAGTAGTGAAATAGTCTACACCTTCTCCATTTCCTCTATTCTGAAGAGGAACGTTTGCCCGAATGCCGTGAATAAATTGGCAAAGAATAACAACCTTGAAAGGCATGGCTTTTAAAATCCCAGCATCTTCCAGCCAGAACCTTGGTGGATTAGGAGAAATGTAGCAAGGGAATGGATTTTCACTTGGCAAAGAGGGTTTCTAACTTGGGTGATTTTTTTTCCCCCTCCTTCAAATGCTCTACAAAACAGGGCTCCCGGGATGCAGTCTAATGATTTGTTTTCCTAAAGGTGCTTGAGTATTAATGATTTATCGGGCCTTACAGCCGGGCCACTTTTAGGGGAGATGTCTTTGAGTCCTGAAATAGAGTAAATCGACATTAGAAGACTGGCGTGACTGCACTTAATCCCAGAGAGTTACAGGGTCGTTGCTGAATAATTTAGGATGCCGTTATTAAAAAGATCAACAGCATCATGTCACGCACTAAGTCAATCATCGGCTACCAAATGAAGTCTCAAGATTAGACTTCCCGGGCTGTAATAACTGGTTCCTCACCTGCTAAAATCCCAGCCCATTCATCCGGCTAGTTCATTTTTAATTCGGGTTCCCGGCTAGACGGGACAGGCTCATGGGAGTGGATTTACCCCTTAAGATGCCAAGCTCTTCATGGGCAGGGGTGGTACGGTTTGCTTCTGATTAGCCTGTATCTAACCCAACGCATAGAACAGTGCCTGGGATATAAAATGTACTTACACACACCATAAGAAAAGAGATAGAGGAATATTTTCCAAGTTGTGAAGATATTTACTGAGCATCCACTGGATGTAAAGCACTGCACTAAGTGCTTGGGAAAGAACAACAGAAATGGAGAACAGTATCTGGCCAGTTTGTTTATCGTGCAGACAGACAGACCTAAATATATTAACAAACAGACTCAGGCTGTAAGCTTGTTGAGGTCAGGGAATGTGTCTGTTTGTTCTTAGAGTGTATTCTCCCAAGTGCTTAGTACAATGTTTTGCACACAGTGAGTGCTCAACAAATATGACTGAGTGGAAAGAATACTCCTGTTCGTTTCATCAGAAATGCTCTTTCATTCTCTCCTCCAGTTATTCGAGAGCAGTTCCGGCTATAATATAGTATTCATTTATCTTTTATATTCTAGTCTGTCTCCCAAGCTAGACTGCAAGCCCGCTGCGGGTAGGGAACACGTCCACCAACTCTGCTGCACCGTCCTTTCCCCAGAGCTTAATCCAGTGCTCTGCTTACAGCAAGCGCTCAGTAAGTATCATTAACTATCATTCATGGATGGATTCATTGTTACAATATATGACAATTAATCACTTTGATGGCTGAAAGGTTCCAATATGATGCGGGGGGTAGGGGTCGTGTCTCCAGAATGCTTGACCTGCCTTCAGTATCAATCTTTGGTGGGGGCTATCTTGGTTTCTAGTTGAGATTATGGCACTCTGCCTCAGGTGGGGAACATGGGGCTGGAGGGTGAGGCGGGGGTTCATCTTTAATGCACAGGCTGAAAGATCACCAAAGGCTTTCTAAATGACTCTGTACTATAATGAACTACACAGCAGCAATTATTATTATTAATAATAATAATGAGGAGGATGGCATTTGTTAAGCGCTTACTATGTGCCAAGCTCTGTTCTAAGCGTTGGGGTAGATACAAGGTAATCAGGTTGTCCCACATGGGGCTCACACTCTTAATCCCCATTTTACAGATGAGGTAACTGAGGCAGAGAGAAGTTAAGTGACTTGCCCAAAGTCACGGAGCCGACGATTGGTGGAGCCAGGATTAGAACCCATGATTAGAACCCATTGCGATATGCTCCAAAGAGACACCGAATGTCAATCACGTATAGGACCGGTTCAAAGAACAATATATTTTCTCATCATGGCAGGCTCGTTTCACAAAATTTTTCTATCATTTAGAGAAATAAGATAGTTAATAAGAGTCTTCTATCACTGCATCCTTTGCTAATCTTTACTGACAAGTGGAATGAGATTTTTTTGGGTGGGGGGGGTGATAAGGTCTGTAATAGGCGTCGAGTTTGAAGATTAGCTGAGTAAGAATTGCCCAGATACTACCGTAACTGAAAAACAAATTCCCTTGAAATTGAAAGTCTACGGCTGAGACGTCTTATTAACATTGTGGACGGCAAAATGCTCTTGGCTGCTAGGGAAATTAATGAGCAGAGCACAATGTTCTTCGACAAAGATGGGAACTCTGTCGACTCTGGATAGAGAGAGGCATAAACAGAGCAGGTGGGCATGGGGGTGAAGTTTGGGGTGGCAATGCCACGTCTCCAGAGTGGAAGTGCCCTGAACCACAGTCCTGGCAATCAGAGAAAAGGAGCTCTAATCCCAGCTCTGCCACTTGCCTGCTGTGTGACATTAGGCAAGTCACCTCACTTCTCTGTGCCTCACCTTCCTTAGCTGCAAAATGGGGATTCAGTACCTTAGTACAGTGCTTTGCACACAGTAAGTGTTCAATAAATATTATTATTATTAATAATAATACCAGCTCTCCCTCCCGCTTAGACTGCGAGCCTCGTGTGGGACATGAACTATTTCCCACCTGTTTAACTTGTATCTTGTCCGTGTATAGAACAGTGGTTGACTCATAATAACTGCTTAACAAATACCGCTAAAAAAAAAGCAAAGTACATCCCATACTCTAGAATGTCCTTCTTTCGACAACATGTTTTTGTGCTCGTCTTCCCTGCTAGACTATAAGCATGCTGGGAGATCATGTCTCCGCACTACTGCAACTCTCCTAAGCGCTGAATACACTTTATACTCTATTATTTCCTGTTTTCTATCATTTATCTTAATATCTGTCTCCCTGCCAAGAATGTAAGCTCACTGAGGAAAGGGAACAGGTCTACCAACTCTACTATACACTCCCGAGTGCTTAGTATATTTTATATTCTACTCGTTCCTATTTTCTGTCATATTTTAGAGTCTGTCTTCTGCTAGACTGTAAGCTACATTGAGGCAGCTTTTTCTTCCTGAGGAGTTGCTCAGCCAACATCTCTCATTTCCTTGAAATTCACCAGTAGCTCCTCTCTTCACCCACAGTCTCCCCAGCCAAACACATAACCTTATCGCCTTCTCAAATCTCTTGACCTCGTCCATTTCCGACTTCTATTGCGACTTGTATTGCCGACTTGCCGACAAGTGTTGCCAACTTGTACATCCCAAGCGCTTAGTACAGTGCTCTGCACACAGTAAGCACTCAATAAATACGACTGATTGATTGATTGATTTCCCAAACTCAACAGACTCACTGATCTCTCCACATTCAAACCCCTCGGGAAAGCCCACCTCCCCCAAAATGTCTTCCTTGTAAACCCCCAACACCCTGAATCATATCAACTCATCAGCCATCTCTAGCACTTCCGTATTTAACGATATTCATCCTCCGCCCTGCTATACAAGTTCATTCAACTGTACATTCAATTATTTATTTTGATTAATTTCTATGTAAATACTTTTTTGCCTGTCTCCTCCATTACAGCAAAAGTCCTTATAGGCAGGAAAGTTGTCGTTTTCTCTATTTCAGAGACTTAGGACAGGGCGTCGTGCCAGTGAGTGTTCAGTAAATGCTCGTATGAGAACTGTTTAACCAGAATGTAAGCTCACTGTGGGCAGTGACTACCAGTCCATTGTATTGTATTCTCCCTACTGCTTAGTACAGTGCTTTGCAAACAGGGAGTGCTCAATAAATATGGTAGATTTAAGGATCGTTTGGTTGAGATGGAGTCACCTCTCGCGGTGGGACAGGTGGGGAGGAGGAAGCCAGAGGATGGGCCTAGACGGGAGACTTTTACTTCCTGCCAACTTGTACTTCCCAAGCGCTTGGTACAGTGCTATGCACACAGTAAGCGCTCAATAAATACAATTGAATGAATAAATGAGGCCCATACCCTGCCGCCCAGCTCTCCGACTATGTGCCAAGCACTGTTCGAACTGCGGAGGTAGATACAGGATTAAAGAAGCAGTATGCAGTAAGCACTCAATAAATATCACTGATGATGATGAATTCTCTGGTTCAGGACCAAATTCCTGCTTCTTTCAAACATCCCAAATGACTCCTTGGGGGATTTTTACCCAGCAGAATTCACCTCGAGTAAATGCTCTCCAGTCGACTTCCCAATTGTTTATTTAATCTGCTTCTCGTTCTGGTTCTTTAGATCATTTGGATAAACCTATCCCGACTGCCTTAAAGATGCAAACGGCATGGCCCACTTGGAAAGATAGCTGAAAATTTTGATTAAAATATCGCAATAACCATATAAAAGCAACAGGTAGTGATTTTTCTCTCCCACATTATACTCAACGAAAGCAAAAATGTACTTTTTTACGGTCCGTATTTTCCCCCAGAAGATTCTTCTCTCTGATTAAAGAAAAAAATGGTAATATCTAGAAAAGGGAGGCTTCAACAGTGAATTCCCAAGCTTCCGTTGATGTCAGGTCAAGCAAATGGATCCTTTCAGTCAGCCAACATTGGCTGGTCCTGGTTCTGGACAGAACAATCCCATGGGGTGGTCTCACGGAGGGTCACGAGAGCTAGACTAAAGAGGTTCGCAACATTTTAGGATGAGACGAAAACCAATCCCAACATTTTCCCCAAGTGGCACCACAAAGGGAATTCTCCTAAGCTCACCCACAAGACAAAAAGCTGAGATTTTCCCAGAACGTCATTTTGGGCAGCCGCTACTGGGAGAGAAATCACTAAAGGTTTACTGGGTGATGATATGGAAACAGGTGTTCCCCCTTCTTATTTATTGTCTTTCCGAAATGTATAGGTCATTATCATCATTATTGTTATTGTTAAGCACTTAGTATATGTCAAGCACAGTTCTAAACACTACAATGCACTCAGTAGATGCAATAAACAGTCAATGATATCTACTGATCAATTACTACTGAGCGAGAAGGAGCAGGGCCTAAAGGATACAGCATAGGCCTAGGAGTCGGAGGGACCTGGGTTCTACTCCTGGCTCTGCTACTTGTCTACTGTGTGACTTCGGGCAAGTCACATTACTTCTCTGTGCCTCAGTTCCCTCATTGTAAAATGGGGACTAAGACTGTGAACCCTATGTGGGGCAGGGACTGTGTCCAGCCCAATTATCTTGTACATACCCCCAATGCTTGGAACAGTGCCTGGAACTTAGTAAGCACTTAACAAATACCATTATTATTATTATCATTATTATTATTATTACTATGTGCAGAGCACTGCACTAACAATATAACAGAGTTGATATACACGGCACGGCTTTACAGGAGCTTTCAGTCTAGAGGAGGAGGTCCTTGATAAAGCTACAGCTACTACTAACTGACAAGGAAGGACTTTGAAGTCAGCCCACCCTGAATGCCAACTTTCCCAATTTGTCAGGATTCAGGCAGTCAAAAGCTGCCACCCTCACGACAAAGTTCAGAGACTCAGAAACCCAAACCAATTTCTACCCGGCAACGATTTGGGCCTCACGGAGTGATGCATCCAAAAATGCCCAGTCGCAAATTCAAGTATTCAAAGGATGACCCTGGACCCGGACAAAATTTGTCCAACTGAAGGAGACCAAAGGGGATTTGTACCACCACAAGAAGGACCAAAATAATTTCCGATGAACAGTTTCAGCTGGGGAAAAACTATCTAGGGTCTGGAGAGAGATTCCCGTCGTTGCTTGATATCTGAAAGTCTCCTCTGTATGATGCCTTATAATGATTCCTTTACAAAAGGAGAACAAAGAGGTGAGTTTATTGGCAAAGAGAGGAGACAATGAGATCAAGGATGAAACTGTCCTAGAGAAGTGGTTTCAATTGTATTAGCGGAAGATCATTTTGCCACTACGGAACCCGTTTAACAACTTGAATAGGAAAGAAATGAGAGAAAAGTCTGAGAGGCTCATGCAAAAAAATAAATTAAAAGGCTTCATCTAAGACCACAGCATAAACTCTCTGACCATCAAATAAGTTCTACTGAAAAAAAGTGATCTTTTAAAAAGTACCACGGTATCATTATGAAAATAATAGCTGAGAATGTATTGCAATCACCTCCTGGATTGTGATGAAACATCAACAACTTCCCTTAATAACTATCCAAAGACCTCTTTCACTTCTTCCTCAGGGTCCTAGGTGGATGGAAACTCTGAGATTTTTTTGAGTAGCGGTAAGAGCATGTATCCAGCAACTACTAGGGGGAAAGTGCCGAATTAAGTGCTGGCAAAAATTATCAGGGTACCAATTGGACACGGTCCCCCGGTCCCCTGTTCTCAAGTGCTTCACGATCCAAGAATCAAAGGGGAAAAGGTCCCGGGAGACTGACACTCTGAACTCCATGAATAGTCTTGTCTTAAAATCCATTCCCTCGTAGCTTACCCCATGAAAAAGAACAGGATTCAATAATGTTCCTTTCTTGCAAATGTCGAGTCAGATATGCATCCCGGTCCGTGGAGCGGAAGCAAAACAATTAAATTCCGAACTCAACCGGCTCGCTTTTTATAGCATTGTGTTGGACACCGAGGCCGTTGGATGAGCAATCGCCTGATGGAATGTTTCAAATATAATGAAGTATTTGGGGATTAACAGCAGCAACTTAGTGCAATTGAGCACTTAAAGAATTTTCATCCCAAATGAATAAAACGGTGAAGACACTGGACAATGGCTTTTCTTATTAACAATTTTGGATCAGACAGTCACTTAGCAAGGTATAGTGAGTGCTTAGGGTATAACTAGCACTGTGCTACATGATGGGGTTGATAAAAGGATCATCAGATAGGGGCCCAAGAGGGAGGTAGGACAGGCATTTTATTACCTTTTTTTACAGCTGAGGAAACTGAGGCCCAGAGATATTTAGCAATTTGCCCAAGGCCACACAGCAGGTTGGTGGCAGAGCTGGGACTAGAACCCAGGTCTTCCAACTTCCCATCGTTTGCTCTGCCTGGCTGGTTGGCCCTGTACAGAATTCGAGTGCTCCTCAATAGTAGTAATAATATTTGTTAAGAGCCTCCTGTGTGCACAGCACTGCGTTAAGCATGGGGGAAAGAGTACACAGATGGGAATTACACACTGTCACCATCTCTGCCACTAAGGGGGCTCACAGCCACTACTGGCCACTAAACCGATAATAAATTCATTTGTATTTACTGAGCACTTACTGTGTACAAATCACTGTATTAAGCACTTGGAAGAGAACAATACAACAATCAACAGATGCATCCCCTGCCCACAATGAGCTTATGGCTCTACAGGGGGAGACAGACATAAATATGAATGAATAAATAAATTACAGCCACTACAGGCCATTAAACTAATAAGACGGTGCATATAAATGTGGTAGGATAGTTACTAATCTGAGTGCTTCTTCTCAACACTCCCCCTCCAGAAAAACAGTCTGGACAGCCCCTGATTGGGGCCGGGATTGGGAAGATTCCACGGATCTATGATTTTCCCCAAATACCCAAGGTGGACGCAGCGTGTGAGCTGAAGCAATGCTTCATTTTTGACTGTTACTTTGCTGACAGCATCAAGCTGGCAGAGACAGGTGTTACTAAGAGAAACCTGTTTGTATGATTTTCCTCCCTAGCACAAAGCTAATTAAGATGCCATCTCTCATTATGCATTGTCCTTAGGCAGAATCAAGCCAAAACATTTCATCAGGGTTGACTTCAAGCTCACTCCCCATCATCGAGTCCCCGGAACAACCTGAAAGTGAGCTGCCTGAAACCATTAATCGGTAACGACGCCTTCAGTTTGGACTGACAAGGCTCTCAGACGTCTCGAGGTGCCAACGGGACAAAGGAGAAGATGGTGGGACCAAAGCGCTGCTCCCTCAGGCTACATCATGGTTGTTCTAACTGGACTGTAAGCAAATTGTGGGCAGGAAATGGGGCTGTTATACCGTGGCGTGGTACTCTCCCAGGGGCTTAGGATGGTGCCCTGTACACAGTGAGCGCTCAGTAAATTCGACAGGTTGAACCTGAGTGCTGTCTGAAGAGGGCTGAGTGTGAGGAAAAGCCCACGGAGGTCGGGCCCACCACCGTCATGGCGAAGAAGTCCAACGTCAACGGAAGCACGTCTGACTGGCCATTTTGTGTCACGGGAAATGTGGCTGGCATCTGGGTATAGTGAAAAACTCAAGGCCGGCAGAGGCACTGAGGAGGAACCCAAGTCACAGATTTGGGACCCCCAAATCCCACACTGGTGCCGAGAGGGCATTTTGGGGGAGAAGATGGCATCGCGAGTGGACATAAAACTGTGATGTGCCACAGAGTCAATTTCTCACTCCCTCTCCCTTTCACTCCCTGTCCCATTCTCGTTCTCTCTCTTTCATTGTCTCTCTCCAACTCCCTACACTGATCTATCCCCTCTCCCTTTTTTGTCTTTACTAATGGGTATGCAGTAGTGAGTAGGCTCAGCTGTGTGTGTGGGCAGAGTTAATCTGTCTCTGGGGTAGATAGAAGTCTGTCAGTTTGGACGCTTTCATTCATTCGCATTTATTGAGTGCTTACTGTGTGTAGAGCACTGTACTAAGCCCCTGGGAGAGTACGATATACCAATAAACAGACACCTTCCCTGCCCGCAGTGAGCTTACAGTCTAGATACAGTCCCTGTCCCACACAGGGCTCCCATTCTAAAGAGAAGGGAGGAGGCTTTAATCCCCATTTCACAGTTGAGGTAACCGAGGTCCAGAAAAGTTAAGTGATGTGCCAAATTGGAAGCAGCATGGCCTAATGGAGAGAGCACGGGCCAAAAAAGTCAGAAGGACATGGGTCCTAATCCCAGCTCTGCCCCTTGCTTGCTGTGTGACCTGGGCAAGTCACTTAACCAGTCTATGCCTCAGTTTCCTCAACTGTAAAATGGGGATACCTGTTCTCCCTCCTACTTAGACTATGAGCCCCACACGGGCCATGTCTAACCTAATTACCTTGTACCAATCCTATCCTTAGAATAGTGTTTGACACATAATAAGCACTTAACAAATACCATGAAAAGAAAGAAAAAAAAAGAACCAGGATTAGAACTCAGGTTCTCTGAATCCCAGGCCACTGTTCTTTCTACTAGGCCACACTGCTTCTTATCCACAGATATGCACCATCTGAACAGAGTGTATAAGGGAAGATGGACGCTGTCTGAAATTAAAAGCACAATGTGGAATTGCGGACCGAAATGTGAAAAATATGCTGTTCTTTTTTTAACGAGAAAGCTACAAGTTGTATATTACACATATAAGAAACAATAAAAATCCCACTGATTTATGCCATCAGCACAGCAAAGGAGCAACAGCAGCAAGTCGGATATCGGGTAGACCAACAACGCCACCTCAAATAGGTTACGATAGCCTTTTGCCTCCCAAGTGCTTGGTACAGTGCTCTGCACACAGTAAGCACTCAATAAATATGATTGACTGACTGAAAATCCTTTTTTTCCTTTCATTTGTGGTATTTATTTAAGGCTCATTATGTTCCAGGCACTGAACTAAGCACTGGGGTGGATACAAAGTGAATCAGGTTGGACACAGTCCATTTTGCAGATGAGGTAACTGAGGCAGAGAGAAGTGAAGTGAGTTGCCCAAGGTCACTCAGCAGACGAGTGGTGGACCCAGGATTAGAACCCAGGTCCTTCTGATTTCTAGGCCCACACTCTACGTACTGGACCATGCTGCTTCATGTCTACAGTGAGAGGTCAAAACTATAACCCTTTTCTGGGTCAAAATTAGAGAGAACCTATCTAGAAGAAACCCTCCTCAAAAAGGAACTTTCTGATGCATGGCTTCTTTCCCCTTCGTGCGCCTGGCTCACTGCCTCGCTTCAAAGGGATTTTCTAAATGATCCGCTACTTAAGTTGCACTATGTGAGTCGATTCTTTCTACATCCGACAAATAAAATGGAATTTTTAAAACATCCCATCTCTTTTCAAGGGCTTTCTTCTAAAGTCTCCAAAAGGTGATTTTTAGTGGGCGGGGGATGGGGGGAAGTGACACTTTCCTGGAATTAAACTTTTTAAAAAGAGTGGGTGAGCCCCGAGGAGTGAAAAAATAATTGGGCCAAAAGAAATGTCCTTCAAGAATTTAGAATGCATGAAGTCTCGCTAATACCATGAATCCGTCCTGAGAAGGAATGCTACTTTCACATCTTCCTTTTTAAGTTAGGATCTGTGTGAAATTACGGTGGCTGCCCACAACTTCAAAGATTTTAAGAAGAAAACCCAATATAATAGAACTAAGCAAGCCACCAGAGAGAATGAATAAAAGAACAATGGCTTTCCCTACTTTCAAAGCCTTATTGAAGGCACATCACCGCCAAGAAGCCTTCCCAGACTAAACCCTCCTTTCCTTTTTTCCCAATCCCCATTGTTCCGCCTTAACTTGATCCCTTTATTCAACCCCCTTCCCAGCCCCAAAGTACTTAGGTACATAGCTGTAACTGTATTCATTTATATTAAGATCTGTCTCCCGCTCTAGCCTGTAAGATGGCTGTGGGCAGGGAATGTTTCTGTTATATTGTCGTATAATACTCTCCCTAGCGCTTAGTTCAGTGCTGTGAACCCAAGAAGCGCTCAATAGATACAATTGACTGCCTGAAATATTATACAGAGATATTTCCTCACGTTTCCAAAATCTTCTTGGAAGATGTATCGGCCAAGAGACGCAGCATGGCATATTGCACAGAGCACGGGCCTAGGATTCAGAAGGTCATGGGTTCGAATCCTTGCTCCACCACTTGCCTGCTGTATGGCTTTGGGCACGTCACTTCACTTCTCTATGCCTCAGTTCCCTCATCTGTAAAATGGGGACTGAGACCGCGAGCTCCACGTGGGACAGGGACTGAATCCAAACCGATTTCCTTGTAACCACCCCAGCTCTCAGTAGAGTACATGAGGGCTTAAGAAATATCACATTTTTTATTATTATTATTAACTCCTTTGCATTACACTCTCCCAAGCATTTAGTACAGTGCTCTGCACATAGTTAGTGCTCAAGAAATACCACTGATGGTGACGATGGTAGACAGGACCACCCCCATTTTGCATTTGCTACTTCTACGCTTACACTATTTCTAATGTTCAGTCAGAGACACACAGAGAGTGGTTTACTCTTAAGCAGAAAGACAGAGATCAGGGCAGCAGGAGTGAAACGTGGTGAAATGACACTCGTTTAGAATTAAACTTTTTAAAAAGAGGACTGCCTTTGAGATACAAGAGTGAGTAAGCCCCAAGGAGTGAAAAAATAATTGGGCCAATAGAAGTGTGAGTGTAACTAGTCAGTTACCCACTTAACCACGATATAAGATGGAAAGCATCCTGTCCTAGTGGATAGACCACAGCCCTGGCAGTCAGAAGGACCTGGGTTCCAATCCCGGCTCCACCACCTTTCTCCTATGTGACCTTGGGCAAGTCGCTTCACTTCTCTGGGCCTCAGTTACCTCATCTGTAAAATGGGGAATAAGATGGTGAACCCCTCGTGGGACGGGGATTGTGTCCAACCTGATAATCCAGTATCCACCCCAGTGCTTAGTGAAGTGCCAGGCACATAGTAAATGCTTAACAAATACCACTAAAGAAAAAAAAAAAAGATGAAGATGCGTCAATCTTATTTATTGAGTATTTACTATGTGTCGAGCACTGTACTAAGCACTTGGGAGAGAGCAATATACCAAACCATGTAGACATGTTCCCTCCCCAAAAGGAGCTTACAGTTTAGATGGGGAGGCAGACATTAAAATAAATTATGGAGTCATTATGGAATAGAAATAAAGAGCTGTGGGGCTGTTCGTGGGGTAAATAAATGATAGAAATCCAAGCACAAGGGTGAGGCAGAAGTAGCGTGGCTCAGTGGAAAGAGCACGGGCTTTGGAGTCAGCGGTCATGGGTTCAAATCCCACTCCGCCAATTGTCAGCTGTGTGACACTGGGCAAGACACTTAACTTCTCTGTGCCTCAGTTACCTTATCTGTAAAATGGGGATGAAGACTGCAAGCCCTCCCGTGGGACAACCTGATCAACTTGTAACCTCCCCAGTGCTTAGAACAGTGCTTTGCACAAAGTAAGCACTTAATAAATGCCATTATTATCAAGCACTTAGTACAGTGCTCTGCACACAGTAAGCGCTCAATAAATACGATTGAATGAATGAATGAGAGGGAGTAAGGAAAATGAGGGCTTAATCAGGGAAGGCCTTTTGAAGAAAATGTGATTTTAATAAGGCTGGGAAAGTGAGGGGTCGTGGTCTTTCACATATGAAGGGGGAAGGAGGGGGAAGCTTTGGCTGTGAGATAGACAAGATCAAGGTACAGTGATTTCTTTGGCAAAAGAGGAGCAAAATCAATATGCTGGGCTATAGTACGAAATTAGTAAGTAAGAGAGGAGGGGGCAAGGTTTCTGAGTAATTTAAAGCCAACAGTGAGGAGTTTCTGTTTGATACAGAGGTGGACGGGCAACCACTGGGAGTTCTTGAGGAATGGGGAGACATAGACTGAGTTTAAAAAAATGATCCAGGCAGTAGAGTGAAATATAGACTGGCGTGGGGGGAGGCAGGCGGAATGGAGGCCAGCAATGAAGTTGGTGCAGTAATCCAGCGCTTAGAACAGTGCTTCCAGTGCTTGCACATAGTAAGCGCTTAACAAATGCTATTATCATTATTATCAAGGAGGAATACGTTAAGTGCTTGGATCTAAGGTAGCAGTTTGGATGGAGAGGAAAGGGTAGATTTTTAGTAACAATGTGAAGGTAGAACCGACAGGATTTGGTGACAGATTGAAAATGGGGGTTGGATGAGAGTAGAGGGTGATGCCAAAGTTATAAGCCTGTAAGAGAGGACGGTGGTGATGTCTACAGAGCTGGGAAAGTCAGGGGGAGGACTGGGTTTGGATGAGAAGATGAACAGTTCTGCCTTGGACATGATAAGTTTGAGGTGTCAGCGCACACCCAAATAGAGATGTCCTGAAGGCACGAGGAAATACGAGACTGCCGAGAAAGAGAAAGATCAGGGCTGGAGCTGTAGATTAGGGAATCATCCACACAGAAATGCTAGTTGGAGCCATGACAGCGAACAACTTCTCCAAGGGAGGGGATGGAGAATAGAAGACCAAGAACTGAGTCTTGAAGGACTCTCCACACAGGGGGTGGGAGGCAGAGGAGGAGCCCGGGAAAGAGTCTAAGAATGAGCGGCCAAAGAGATAGAAGGAGAACCAGTGGGGGACAGGGTCAGTGAAACCAAAGATGGACAATGTGTGCAGAAGAAGGGGGTGGTCCACAGTGTCGAAGGTAGGTGAGAGGATTAGGATGGAGTAGAGGCCGTCAAATGTGGTAAAAAGTTAAGTGGTGAATTTAGAGAGGGCAGTTTCCGTGGAGCCAAGGGGCCTACAACCAAATTTCTGTTTCTGATAGCGGACGCTGTTCTGGGGAGACTGGCAATGTTTAGCCCCACTGCCAACCTTTCTCCCTTTAGCTCAAATTAATGACCAGTGGCGACCAACCAGAGACAGATGAAAGAGGAGAGCCGAGAATTATATTAAGATACTCCCTCCAGTTACCGTTATTTTTCAATACACCCTACCTACTCTATTACTCAGCGCCTCCATTAGATTATCTTGTCGCTGCCTCTCCAAGGAGGTGTTTTTCCTTTAAATGTCATGTTAAGAACAAGAGAACAATTCATTAAATGAAAAATCCGCACCGTCAAAATGCGATCATTCTGAGATGTTTTCCAAGTAACTCGGGGCATGGAATCAAATTAAAAAACAGCCATGAGAGCTATTTGGAATTTCAATGGGAGTAAGCTATTTTAACGAGAGGACAGGTAGGTGGCCCGGAAAAACTCGGAAGGGGAGAGAGGCAGGCTTCAGAAGTCGCCAGGAGAGATACTCTCACCTGGGAAAATCCGGCATCGGGGTTGAACTACTGTTTCGTTCATATTTATGAACTCCTATTCCCCTGTGAAGGAACTGGGCTGGGAGAAATGTGGTTCGGTGGGAAAACCTGTCTTGCGTCACTAAAATGAAATAACCATTCACTGCTGCAGCAGTCAATTCTATTTACTGAGCGCTTACTGGGTGCAGAGCACTGTATTAAGTGCTTGGGAGAGTACAATACAACTATATAACAGACACATTCCCAGTGCACAGAAAGCTTATATTCTAGAGGGGAGCTTTCAGTCTGCATTTATTCATTCATTCAATTGTATTTATTCAGTGCTGACTGTGTGCAGAGCACTGTACTAAGCTCTTGGAAAGTACAATATGGCAATAGAGACAATCCCTGCCCTCAAAAGGCTTATAGTCTAGAGTGGGGGAAAGAGCAGAGAAGCCGCGGGTCCTAATGAATAGATCACGGGCCTGGGAGAAGGAGGACCTGGGTTCTAATCCCGGCTCCGCCACTTACCTGCTGTGCAGACTTGGGCAAGTCACTCAACTTCTCTGTGCCTCTGTTAAATAGGGATTCAATACCTGTTCTCCCTTCTGCTTTGAATGTGAGCCCCAAGACGGACTAGATTTTCTTGAGGCTCTAAACTATAAGCTTGTGGTGGGCTGGGAAAGTGTCTAACTAGCCTGTTGTGCTAAAGTCTCCCAAGTACTTAGTTGAGTGTTCTGCACACAGTAAGGACTCAACAAATACCACTGATTTTTTTTATTGATTTATCTATTCCAGGGTTAGTACTGTGCTTGGCATGTAGTAAGCCCTTGAAAAATAACAGTTATGATTATTATTATAATCTAAGCCAGTCCTATGATGAGACTCGGCAGTAGATAGTGGAAAGATCAATAAATCAATCAATGGTAATTCCTGAATGCTTACTAAAAATGGAAGCAGAAAGCCAATTACTCTTGGGGACAACAATTTGAAATAGGGAGGCTCTGTGAGCTAAGTCTTGGAGAAGATCCTCACCCTAAGAGGTTCTAAGCACCTAAACAATCAGTCTATCAATCATCATCATCAATTGTATTTATTGAGCGCTTACTGTGTGCAGAGCACTGTACTAAGTGCTTAGCACTGTACTAAGTACATTGGCCACTGATTGTGTGCAGAGCACTGTACTAAGTGCTTGGGAGAGTACAGTAAAACAGAGTTGGTAGTGATATTGCCTGCCCACAACGAGCTTACAGTCTAGAAGGGGAGACAGACATTAACAGAAAGAAATAATTTACAGATAAGGACCTAAGCGCTGTGGGGCTGAGGGAGGGGTGGATAATAATGAGGGGATTTGTTAAGCACTTATTACGTCTCAAGCACCATTCTAATTGCTGGCTACTTTTCTAAGTGCTAGATAAAGGGAGCAAATCCAAGGACATGGACAACACAGAAGGGACAAGGAGAAAGATGAAATGAGGGCTTAGTGAGAGAAGGCTTCTTGAAGGAGGGCGGGCCTTCAATAAGACTTTCAGGGTAGGGAGAGTGATCGTCGGTCAAATATGAAGAGGGAGGGCATTCCAGGCCAGAGGCAGGACGTGGGAACAGTTTACTCCCCAAAACTACCACATGATTCTTTAGCCTTGTCCACCACTTCTCCAGAGTGCTTAGCACGACGGCCCAGCAACCAGTGAGTGCTCAATAAATAACACTAAAGAATGGATTCAGTCTATTCGTAAGAGGTACTTGATATAGATTCAGTCTTGGGACCTAAATCTCCTCACCGTCACTCCGTCCCGATGGGAAGAATTCCATCGGGCCGAGGACTGAATGGGACAGGACATGAAAAGTCACATCTGTGGATTCCCCTGGCCCATCTTCTAGACTGTGAGCCCGTTGTTGGGTAGGGACCTTCTATGTATGTTGCCAGCATGTACTTCCCAAGCGCTTAGTACAGTGCTCTGCACACAGTAAGCACTCAATAAATACTACTGAATGAATGAATGAATCTTTTCTGTCTGGTTTTTCCCTTGGAATCTCAAATGCCTTTAAAATGCTAGAGCCGAAAGTCATTCGGTGGGGCCAGTCCTTTTAAACTCACAAAGTGATTCAGCCTGGCATGATGGTGCCCACAGTAAGTGCTCAATAAATACTACTGAATGAATGAATCTTCTCTGTCTGGTTTTTCCCTTCGAATCTCAAATGCCTGTAAAATGCTAGAGCCGAAAGTCATTCGGTGGGGCCAGTCCTTTTAAATCCACAAAGTGATTCAGCCTGGCACGATGGTGCCCATGTGTCAAATGGGCACGGATCCTGATCTCTCCCGGGCTTGTCAGACCATTCAAATATTCTACGATACGAGGCAGCATTCCCGAGGTCTGATCACTGGGCAGGGCAGCTGGGGAAGAAGCATCTGCTTGATTTTGCTTTTTTAAGTGCTATTTGTTAAGTTCTTACTAAGTACCAGGCACTGTACTAATCACTGGGGTGGACACAAGCAAATCAGTTTGGACATAGTCCATGTCCCAAAGAGGGCTGGCAGATTTAATCCCCATTTTGCAGATGAGGGAACTGAGGCACAGAAAAGTGAAGTGACTTGCTCAAGGTCACACAGCACACAAGCAGCAGAGCTTGGAGTAGAACCCAGGTCTTCCTGACTCCCAAGACCGTGCTCTATCCACTAAGCCATGCTGCTATTCATGATTGATTGTATTCTGTTCATCCCAAAACCTCAGTGGACAAAAAAAAAAATCATAGAGCAGCTAACAACTATTTCCCCATTGGCTGTAGACCTGTTTGTCCATGTGACGGGATAAAAACATCAGGAGTTTCTGAAAGATGTCAGCATTACCCCCAATAGAGGTGTAGGGCCGAAAGCAGAGGCTTGGGAGTCAGAAGGTCATGGGTTCTAATCCCTGCTCCACCACTTCCCTGCTGGGTGACCTTGGACAAGTCACTTCACTTCTCTGGGCTTCAGTTCCCTCGTCTGTAAAATGGGGATTTCATTGTATCATTGCTTCATTGCTTAATACAGAGCGCTGTACTAAGCGCAAAGTACAAACTCCTCTAGGTTGGAGTCAGTTCTGGGTGTTTATTTTTCCTAGCCCAGGTCCCTCCAGCAGATGGTTATTATTTCCAAGATCCTTATTCCCAAAGGCATAGACTGCCAAGTGGCAACAGTCGGCTAGGGGGAATAATGAGGAAGATAAAATGCCTCAATTTAAAGACAATTTTCCCAAGGAAGACAAAGGAAATCCACAAACAAGCAGTCACTGTTCATCTTCCGTTGCCATGAAAACACATTCAAAGAGTGTTTAATGCAGTAGGTTATCATGGAGTCACCGCTAATGACTATGTTCAAGACTAAAATAGCATGTGCTTCTTTCTCCCTAATTAAGCCCAAGAAATGCAAGAGCTGCATGTGCAAGAATGAAGTTGAATGGAAGTTTTTCTTTAAAAAAAAATATTAATCCGGTATATAAACGCAAAGTGTGGTATAGAGGAGTAGCAGCAGGACCTAGTGGAAAAAGCATGGGCTTGGGAGTCAGATGACCTGGGTTCCAATTCCGGTTCTGCCACTGGTGTGCTGTGTGACCTTGGGCAAATCACTTAACTCCTCTCTACCTCAGTTTCCCCACCTGTAAAATGGAGATTTGATCCTCGTTTTCTCCCGTACTTAGACTGGGAACCCCATCTGGGGACTGTGTTCAACCTTCTTAACTTTTAGAGAAGCAGTGTGGCTTAGTAAGTCAGAGGACGTGGGTTCTAACCCCGGCTCCGCCACTTGTCTGCTGTGTGACCTTGGGCAAGCCACTTAACCTCTCTGTGCCTCAGTTACCTTATCAGCAAAATAAGACAGTGAGCTCCATGTGGGACAACCTGATTGTACCTACCCCAGCGCTTATAGCAGTGCTTGGCAAACAGTATGCAGTTAACAAATGCTGTCATTATTATCATTATTATTATCTACCTTAGAGGCTAGTACAGTGCTTAAGAGCATAGTAAATTCCTAACAAATACCGCAATGATTAAAGAAACAAACTGAAGAGATGTGAAAGAGATGAATGAAGCCGAAGTTTTTCTCATCAAGCACAGTAGCAAATCTGGAGATGGCTCGTCATTTAAGGCGGTTTAGATCGATGACAAGATTCCCACTTATGTATCGCTACCTTTCAAAATCGCCAATTCTCTCTTTTCCTGTTCCTACCCATCCGCTTCACTATGTATCGACTGCGCACCCTCTCTCCCCAAGGGAGAGAGACCCCGAGTGTTAATGACATCCCGAGGGTTTTTTTTTCCCCTTCGTCAAAGAATTCTCATACTTAGACAGCTTGCTGATTAGCAATGCAATGATCCATGACGAAACAGAAGACCTAATCAAACTAATTAAATGGCCAGGTGTGGCAAAGCAGGTAGCAGGCCCTGGGTCACACCAAAATTCTACAGAGCTGGAGCGTCATCCAACCTTTTTCTTTTATGTTTTTTACAGCAGCATTAGTTAAGCACTTACTGTGTGCCAGGCACTATGCTTGGTTGGACAAAGTCTATGTCCCTTGTGGGGCTCACATTCTTAATCCCCATTTTCTAGATGAGGTAACTGAAGCTCAGAGAAACGAAGTGATTTGCCCCCGGTCACACAGCAGACAAGTGGCAGGGCCGGGATGAGAATCTAGCTTCTAACTGCTAGGCCACGCGGCTTACAATCTTGCCTCTGGCTACGGGCCCTGGAGGCCCAAAAATGTGGACATTTGGTTCTGTGCGCCGGTCTTCAAACCTCACCCACTAGCCAGATTCCACAACCGACAGGGACAAGATCCCACTTCACCCTGCCTCATCAATCAATCAGTCAATCAACCAGTGCTATTTATTGAGCACGTACTATGTGAGCATCACTGTACTAAGCACTTGGAAGATTACACAGAGTTAGCGACAATTGGCAACCTCGGGGGCGTGCCGAGGGATGCTCTTTAAGACCCAATTCCTCAGTGATGCCCTGACACGTCCTCTGACTCCTAAAGACCAAGCACGAGGACCGGTGCTACAAGAAAAGGGAGACAAATAGGCCCTCTGGGGAGATGAGCAAAAGCCATCCTTCCATACAAATGTACCCACAAAGCAGTGTGGCCTCTGAAAATCAGCTTGGCCCACTGTCTAGAACAAGGGACTGTGAGTCAGGAGGACCTGGGTTCTAATCCTGACTCAACTACTTGCCTGTTGTGTGACAAAGGGCAAGTCGCTTAGCTTCTCTGTGCCACAGTTACCTCATCTGTACAATGGGGATTAAAATCGCGAGCCCCATGTGGGACACGGACTGTGTCCAATCTGATTAACTTCTACATACCCCAGGGCTTGTACTCACAGTACGTAACTCGTAGTAAGTGTTTAACAAATACCATTAAAAAAAATGGATCCTAAACTTTGCACCAAGACATAACCATCATTTCCTCTTCCAGCAGGTACCGCTTTTTATAATTTCAGTATTTGTATATATAAATAGCTTACTATGTGCCGAACACTGTACTAGTAATGATGGCATTTGTTAAGCGCTTACTATGTGTGAAGCACTGTTCTAACCACGAGGGGGGAGGGATACACAGTGATCAGGTTGTCCTATGTGGGGCTCACAGTCTTCATCCCCATTTTACAGATGAGGAAACTGAGGCTCAGAGAAGTTAAGTGACTTGCTCAAGGTCACACAGCAGACATGTGGCGGAGCCGGGATTAGAACCCAGGACCTCTTACTCCCAAGCCCGTGTTCTTTCCACTGAGCCACGCTGCTTCACACTGGGGTAAGCACAAGATCATCAGGTCCCATGTGGGGCTCACAGCCTAAGTAAGAGGGAGCACAGGTATTGAATCTCATTTTACAGATAAGGAAACTGAGGCCGAGAGAAGTGAAGTGACTTGCCCAAGGTCACACAGCAAGTAAGCGGTGGAGTTGGATTTAGAACCCAGGTCCTCTGATTCCCAGGTCTGAACTCTTTCCACTAGATCATGCTGCTTTTGTCCCCCAACACTGCGTTTGACTGCTACAGTCTAAACTGTTAGCTCACTGTGGGCAGGAAATGTGTCGGGTTCATTGTTATAGCATATCCTCCTAAGCACTTAGTACAATGTTCTGTACATAGTAAGCACTCAATAAATACAAATGAATAAAGTCAGTAAGGGAGTGGAGATGTTATCTTGTGGGTAATACCGCTCATGCCTCCCACTGACGTTTTCTTGTTTGTTTTTCTTTTTGTTTTTCCCCAGGTTTCTGCACAAAAGTCATCATTTTCATAACCAATTATCAAAACTCTCGAAATTGTAGCAACTAGGAATGGTGCCAAGCTGAAGTCTGTCCCGTTAGCATTTCCGCTAGGAGGACATTTTGAAGGCACAGGGAAAAGCAAGAAATGCAGAAAAACTCATTTTGGGAGGAAAAAAAACAAAATGAAGTAGCCCATCACTGCTCGAGAAATGCTGGGCCTCTCTTGGTAATCGCTAACCACCCTCCAATATCGCCACGGTGAAATTTTGTCAGGGGAATCCAAGCTCCCAAGGTGAATGGGTGCATATGGAGAAAAATGTAATTAATCTGATTACATCTTTGTGAGTCTGCTTGGGCTACCCCAGCACGGAAGACCTCTGACCTTCTTGCCCGGAAGCAAAAACTCTTTCTCCCGGGCCATGGTGGAGTCCTAGAACTGAGAATTTTCTTTTTCATGGAATGACAGGCAGCCCTGTTCTACACAGACGGCAATGAAAGGCGACAGTTGATACGCAGCAAAATTGGCATGTTGGCGAGAAGGTGTGTGAGTTATTCACAGGAGCCTCTCTCACTAGGTGCAATCGATCAGTGGTATTTATTGAGAGCCAACTCTGTGCAGAGCACTGCACTAAGCACTTGAGAGCAGACAGTAGAGTTGGTAAACATGATTCCTGCCCTCAAGGGGTTTACCATCTACTTGGGGAGACAGACTAAAGTAAGTTACAGATTGGGGAAATAGCATATTAGAGGGATATATTCACGAGTTTTTTTATGGTACTTGTTAAGCGCTTATTTTGTGCCATGCACAAGATAATCAGGTTGTCCCACGTGGGGCTCACAGTCTTTATGTTGCCAACTTGTATTTCCCAAGCGCTTAGTACAGTGCTCTGCACACAGTAAGCGCTCAATAAATACGATTGATTGATTTATCCCCATTTAACAAATGAGGTCACTGAGGCACAGAGAAGTTAAGTGACTCGCCCTAAATCACACAGCTGACATGTGGCAGAGCCGGGATTAGAACAGTGCTTTGCACATAGTAAGCGCTTAATAAATGCCATTATTATTATTATTATTATTATTATTATTATTATTAGAACCCACGACCTCCCAGGACTGTGCTCTTTCCACTAAGCTACGCGGCTTCTCAAGCTGATAAAGACCCAAATGTAAAAGTGATGCAAAGGAGAGAGAATAAACTGGGGGAATGGAGGAGGTAATCAGGGAAGACTTCCTGGAGGAGATATGAATTTCGCAGGGCTTTATAGATGATGACTAAGGAATATGAAAATATGAGATGACAACCAATCCCTCCACGCCCCACTTCCTCTCCCTCCATCTCGCAGTGCCGGAATTATGTCTTCTAACTCCACTGTCCTCTCCCAACACACAGCACACAGAAAGTGCTCCAGAAACACCTCCATGTTTTGTTTTTTTAAAATTTTAATACGGTTCAAGGAAATTTCAGATCGCTTCTGCTGAAGGCATCGCTGACTTGCAGCACGGCGAAGGTCGATGAATCCTCGGCTTGTCTCAAAGCCGTGGGTCCTAAATTCAACACTGTGCCATTTCTATTGTTAAACGCCGTGTCTAACTGTTGATCCAGAAGGAATATGACCCAACGGTCAGGTGAGAATGCCCAGATTTACCTTTTAAAATATTCTACTAAGCAGGGTTCTTTAAACGAATGCCTATGGATCAAACGGCGGCATTTATTAAGCACTTACTCTGCGCAGAGCACTGTATTCGGCTCTCGGGAGAGGGCAGTGATCTCAGAAGAAACAACCCCCACCCCAAGTGCTGAAAGGATAGGATTTCAATTGCTTTCATCGCCCTCTGAGAGGTGAGCTAACAGCACTTCAGGGGTTGTTAGGCAGTGAATGGCTTCTGTCAGGAAATGATGAAAATTCAAGCATACCAGGTAGCAGTTGCAGGGTAAGATACAAAATCTCAGAGGGTTGTGCCAACAAAAGAAGGGAAAAAAAATGAAAATCGGCTATAAGGCTATGGCAGTAGTGATTTTCCACAGCAAAGTACCTCAGGGAAGTGACAGCCAAGAAAGGCTTTGGACCCACAGCTCAGCTCTGTGGGAATTCACAAACAATCATATTTATTGATCGCTTACCGTATGCAGAGCACTGTACTAAGTGCTTGGGAAAGTACAGTATAACAGAGTTGGTATACGTGCTTTTCCTGGACTTGGGCTTTGCATCCAGTGAAGAATTTTGGCTTGTGCCTTCATTACTTTGGGGTTTTTGGGGGGGTTTTTAATGGTATTTGTCAAGTCCTGGCTATGTACCAGGCAAAGTTCTTTGCGCTGGAGTAGATACGAGCTCATCAGGTTGGACACAGTCCACGTCCCACATGGGGCTTACGGTCTTAGAAGGACACCTGAAGGCCAGAACATCACTTTGTCTGCGCCCATTTGAGAAGCAGTGTGGCCTAGTGGATAGAGCGTGGGCCTGAGCGTCAGAAAGACCTGGATTCTAAGCCTGGCTTCACCACTTCTCTGCCGTGTGACCATGGCCAAGTGGCTTCATTCATTCATTCAATCATATTTACTGAGCGCTTACTGTGTGCTTCACTTCTCTGTGCCTCAGTTACCTCATCTGTAAAATGATAAAGACTGTAAGCCCCACATAGGACATGGACTGTAACTAACCTGATTGGTCAGCGCCTGACACATATTACGCACTTAATGAATACCATAAAAACAAACCGTGGAACAGAAACAGGGGGCTGCTTCCTCTTGAAACTGGGGCAAAAAAAGCAAGGAGAGGAAAAGAGAGACTTATACAATTACAAACAACGTGGATCTCAATGCTTTTAAATTGGGTTTTCTAAATCTACTTTGAGTGATACATGCAAAAGACCAGCTTCTGAGGCTGGAATATTCAGCAAAGACATTCGGATTTCCGTGAGACTCTAGGTGGTATTTCTTCCTCCTCCCCCGCTAATAAAATATACAGCATAATACAGTAGTTCTAAAATCTTCACTATCTTCAAGTTCATATAATGCTCCAGGGTGAACATAATTGTGAATTGTCTGCCTGGTGGACTGGTGGAATATTAAATACCACTGCAGACTTTGATATAATAGACATGAAGAACGACCCGGAGAAAGGGATTGATGGTTTGAGCTCAAAGTTTAGGGCACTAAAAATGTTCAGTTCATCACGTGGCACCCAAGACCACTGAGTTTTTCTTTTTCTTAATAGTTCTCATCTAAATACCCACTGCTGAAACTCCGGCTTCTCATCCTCAGAGAACAGAGAAGTGTTTTCATATCCTAATTTGACAAGAAAGAATATCTGAAATCTACAGTTGTGCAGAGAACTGCATTAATAATGTGCATAATCGAAAGTAATAAAAAATCATTTTTGCTTGCACATATGCATTTGGTGTGCTGTCAAACTCATCCATATCCTTTTTACCAACACAAGAATATTTTTGTGGATAAGTGGTCGCTAGGAATGAATCTTTAATGAAGTACTTTTTAACCACATTGAAATGCATTTCACTTTTTAAAATGCATTAGGATAATGAACTGCAATCGACTTTGATTTCTTTTTCCATTTCTCTAGTATTTTAATTAATCTGTTTTCCGGGTTGCCTTTTTAATGAGGACTAATACAATTCTTGCTCAATTTCTTCATGGAATGGGGTTTCGGGTTCACGCGCAACAGACAAAAACAGAGACTTCAGAGTTGTCTTTGCGTTTAACCCTTGTTTTAAGGCAGTGACTGAAGAGTTGAAGATGAGGGGGAATCCAAGGTACTTTTCCCTCAAACAAAATGCCAGGCACTTCCACGTTATGATCTAAGCCCATCTGATGCAAATGAAACAAGGCGTGATCCTCCTGGGGATAAGTGGGCAAAAATCAAATGAATAGGGAATGAATTAGATGGAGGGTGAGTACATTTATCTGAAATCCAAATTTAGCAGAGAAGCAGCATGGTTTAGTGGCTAGAGCCCGGGCTCGAGAATCAGAAGGACTTGGGTTCTAATCCTGCCTCCACCACCAAAGTCACTGGGTGACTTTGGGTAAGTCACTTCACTTCTCAGTTCCCTCACCCATAAAATGGGAATGAAGACTATGAGCCTCACAAGGGACGGGAACTGTGTGCAACCTGGTTAATTTGTATATACCACATTTAGTACAGGTCCTGACATATAATAAGCACTTAACGAATATCATTAAAAAAAATAAAGGATAATTCAAACAGACTCATTAACAAAACCCTGCACCTCTCCTGAGAGCTTTCATAGCTCAACTGGAATGTGTCCTGGATAAGCCTATTTTCTTTCCATGACAGAGGGGCTAAGTCACCTCATCACACTCAAGACAGAAGAGTGCACTGTGTGTTAGGAGGGAATCGATGGTCAAGAAAAGGTGATGGATGTCCCTTGGACATTTCGAAGGAAGTCTTCTGAGCAGGGTTTGTGGCTCCATCAGACGGTCACATCTTATTGTATGGCCAGATTGATCCATTAGATCGTTGAAGACGGGGATTATGTCTACCAGATTATAATAATGACTGTATTTGTTAAGCACTTCCTTTGTGCCAACCACTGTTCTAAGCACTGGGACAGATACAAAGTAATCAGGTTGTCCCATAATGACCTTTGCTTCAGCCAACTGCCCTATGTGCCCTCTCTTCACTTCAACCACCCTTTCTCACTTCCAATTCACCAGCCATTTTACTAACTCTATCAAATCCTGCCCCTCTCCTGTACAAAACTCAGTCTGAGACTCACCTCCTCCTCCAAAACCGTACTCTCCCAAGCGCTTAGTTCACTGCTCCTCACACCATAAGCACTCACTAAATAAATACCATTGATTGACTGCAGCAAGTTCTATTAGAAAGACTAGACTTCCCAGACTAAGCCCCCTTTTCCTCCATTTCTCCTCCCCTGCCCATCGCCCCAACTCGCTCCCTTTCTTCTACCTCCCTCTCTGTCCCACAGCACTTATGTACATATTTATCATTCTTTTCATTTATATCACTGATGTGCATATATCTATAATTCTATTTATTTATATTGATGCTATCAATGCCTGCTTACTTGTTTTGATGGCTGTCTCCCCCCTTCTAGACTGTGAGTCCATTGTTGGGCATGGATCATCTCTATTTCTTACTGAACTGTACTTTCCAAGCGCTTAGTACAGTGCTCTGCACACAGTAAGCACTGAATAAATATGATTGAATGAATGAATGAATGAATGAATGAATGAAAGAGCACAGGGCTGGGAGTCAAAGGACCTGGGTTCTAATCCCAGATCTGCCATGTTTACGCTGTGTGACCTTCAGTAAGTCACGACTTCTCTGGACCTCAGTTACCTACCTGTAAAACAGCATTCAAACTTACTCCCTCCTACTTAAACTGTGAGCCCCATGTGGGACAGGGGCTGGGTCCAACCTGATTAACTCGTATCTATCTCAGTGCTTAGAACAGTGCTTGGCACATAGTAAACACTTAACAAGTACCATTATCGTCAGACCGGGTATTCCTTGGGAGCAGGGAAAGGGTGTTTGGCTTGCACGGATCTTTGGCAAACAATGCAGATGGTAAGCGTTCAATAAATACCGGTGACGACAATAATGATGATGAATCTTTGGTGACCTTTGAGAGGGTGGTTTCTGGGGAGCGAAAGGGACAGAAGCCAGATGGGAGGGGGTCAAGGAAAGAACTGGAGGAGAGGAACTTGAGACAGCGAGTGTAGACAACTCACTCGAGGTGTTTGGAGAGGAACGGTAGGAGGAAGCTGGGTGGTAATTGGAGGAAGCGGTAGGATCGAGAGAGAGTTTTTTTAGGATAGGGGAGACATGGGCATGCTTGAAAGCAGTGGGAGTAGGTAGATTTAAGAGGGTAAGTGACTTGCCCAAGGTCACATATCAAGTCGGTGGTGGAGGCAGGAGTAGAAACTGGGTCCTTTTGATTCCCAGGCCTGTGATCTCTCCACTCAGCCATACAATCTCTTCCCTCCCCGAGAGAAGCAGCGTGGTATATGGAAAGATCACGGGCCTAGGAGCCAGAGGACCTGGGTTCTAATCCCGACTCTGCCACTTGACCTTGAGCGAGTCACTTCATCTCTTGGAGACTCGGTTTCCTCATCTGTAGAAATGGGGTTTAAACACCTGTTCTCTATCCCCCTTAGACTGTGAGCTCCATGTGGGTCAGGAACCATGTCCAACCTGGTAATCCACTATCTACCCCAGTGCTTAGTACAGTGCTTGGCACAGAGTAAGCGCTCAACGCATAATGCCACAATCACCAGCGTCCTGTCTTAGAGACTTCACTAGGTCAAGGGGCAGGGAATGGGGCTACCCCTCTCTCAGAGAAATTTCAGTGGACAAATGGGATTGGAGAATTGTCATTCATTCATTCTTTCATTGATTCAATCGTATTGAGCGCTTACTGTGTGCACAGCACTGTACTAAGTGCTTGGAAAGTACAATTCAGCAACAAATAGAGACAATCCCTGCCCACAACGGGCTCACAATCTAGAAGGGGGGAGACAGACATCAAAACAAGTAAAGAGGCATCAGTACCTTCATGATAAAGAAAATTATAGCTTTATACACATCATTAATAAAAATAAATAGAATTATAATTATAAATATGTACATATATACACAAGTACTGTGGGGCGGGGAGAGGGGTAGATTAAAGGGAGCGAGTCGGGGAGATGCGGAGGGGAGGGAGAAAACCAATCTGGGACAAAGAATAGACTCGATGGCATTAGAAAAAAAATGACTCAGATTCCACTTCAGATGGAATTCCCGAAGGGTTGACAATAATAATGGTAACCGTGGTATTGTGTTAGGCGCTTATTACATGCCAGGCACTGTACTAAGCACTGAGGTGAATACAAGCAAATCAAGCTGGACTCAGGCCCTGTCCCACATGGGGCACAGTCTTAATCCTTATTTCACAGATGCAGTATCAGAGGCACAGGGAAGTGAAGTGACTTGCCCAAGGTCACGTGGCCAATAAATGATGGAGCTGGATGTCCACGCTTTCACCACCCTCACCTTTCCCATATCTTGAGCTCCCCTTTTTGACTGTAAGCTCACTATGGGCAGGGAACATGTTTACCATCTCTGTTACATTGTACACTCCCTAGCACTTGGTCCAGTTCCCTGCATCCAGAGAGCACTGAATAAATACGAGAGATCCTTCCTCATTCTCCTATCCTGGATATACAGCCAAAATGTAAATTTCTCCCCTTTCCCACCTTTATTACCGTGCCACATTTTAATAACTGGAAAAGCAAAGTGAGGATTGTAGCTTTCGAAACCACTGGCACACTTCCTGGAAATCTCAGCAATGACCACACTTAATGGCTTTCACCACGTTTACACGAATGCTACTTTGGTCGGCATTTCTGGGTGCCCTCGGATTCCTCTTGAACCAGCCTACGGCGGGGCTTTGCACACAGTAAGTGCTCAATAAATATGATTGAATGAATGAATGAATGTTCAGGCGGTTGATAAATACCCACTGCATGGATCACCTCTCAAGTGTACATTTATTCCATCGCCTCGATTTGGTCTTCTTGGCATTAGCACCTGCAAGAGAACTGACTATTTCAGGGTGCTTTGTGGATAGATTTTGTTTAGATAACTCATTTTTTAATGGCATGAACTGACACCTTATCGTGGTAGGAGAGTTCGCATTCGCTGATTAAGCTTTGGAGTGTGTCACCTAGGGCTACCCAGAATGGAAAGGTCTAAACAGAAGTATCTGACAATGTCAATTCTGTGCTTGGCAGCAGCAGCACGGGTTAAGAGTCAAGCGAAAAGAACACTGATCCAAGACAACGATAGGGACCCAAGTTTATGCTGCCCGGAAGGAGGCAAAGGTAAACCACTCCGTATCTTTACCCAAAAAACCTCTATGGATACACGTAGCAGAACGACTTTATGGCATAAGACCGGACATTCAGGAGAGGGTGTGTCCTGGAAGTCGCTAGGGATCAGAAGCTATCCGGCAGCATTTGAAGAAGAAGAAAAATTTGTTAAGCATTGATTACGCATCAGGCACTGTACTAAGCACGGGCTAATATGGTTGGACACAGTCCTTGCCCCATCTAGGGCTTACAGTCTTAATCCCCATTTCTAGAGATGAGGGTGGTGAGGCATAGAGAACTAAAGGGACTTGCTCAGGGTCACATGGCAGAAAAATGCCAGAGATGGGATTAGAATCCAGGTCCTTTGACTCTCGGGCTCATGCTTTATCCATTAGGCCATTCTCCTTCTCTAAATCTGGGCAAACATATGCCTCTAAATTTTCATGGTGGTCTTCCCCCGTTACAGGGGAAGCTCCTCAAAGGCTGGGACCGTGTCTCCTACATCAACTGTACAAGCATGGCCAAGTGCTCTGCCCATGAGAGGTGCTCAATAAACATTAGTAATTACTGTGAAATGTGTTGAGTCAATAGTATTCATTGTGCAGAGCACCGTGGATAGAGCCCAGGCCTGAAAGTCAGAAGAACCTGAGTTCGAATCCCAGCTCCGCCATCTGTCTGCTGTGGGATTTGGGGCAAGTCATTTCACTTCCCTATGCCTCAGTTACCTCATTTGAACAATGGGGATTAAGGTTATGAGCTCCACTTGGGTCAAGGACTGTGTCCAAACTAATTTGTGCTTAGTACAGTGTCTGACACTTTGTAAGCACTTAAAAAATACCTTAGTTACTATTATTATTGGGAAAGTATGATATAAATGGAATTGGTAGACATGTTCCTTGCCCACAACGAGCTTCTGCCTAGAGTAAGTACTTACTATGTGCCAAACATTGTACTAAACACGAAGGTGGCTACTGTACAAATGAAACGGACATAGTCCCTGATTCCCACAGGGCTTACACTGATGATAAACTAAGAATTCAGCACATTCCTCATCAGTCTTTGATTCCTTAGGCACCAACACATCACAGGCGTCTGTTCCACTTCCCAAGCTACAGATGGTGCAATGGGAAACGCTGGGATCTCAATAAGTACCTTTTCTACGCCTCACGATAGCACAGCCTTCCGTGAGAAATCTCTTCAATTTCTTCCCCGAAATCCTTTCCTCATTTATTCCAAGTGCTGGAATTTCTCATCAGCCTCCTGCCTCTCATCATTTTGTTAGGAAAGAATAATGAAATACATCCCAAGAGTCGCTCTGGAGATGACTTCTACTTTCAAGAAAATATAACAATTCTGTGGTAATACTTAGCATGGCACGATTTGCCCGGGGGAATGATTCTAGGGAGGCTACAATTAGAATGGAACTTTACCCAACTAGTCTTGATCAGTCAGTCCATCAGGGATATTAATTGAGCACCCATCTGAGTTCTAAGCACTGCACTAAGCAATCAGAAGAATGAGCACAAAGTACACTCCCCGATCCCTACCTTGAAGACTGTAAGCTTCTCTTCTAAACTGTGAGCTCCTTGTGAGCGGGGATCCTGCCTACCAATTTTATTTTATGGTATTTGTTAAGCGCTTACTACGTGCCAGGCACTGTTCTGAGCGCTGGGGTAGATGCAAGGTAATCAGGTTGGGCACAGTCGATGTCCCACATGGGGCTCACAGTCATAATCCCCATTTTACAGATGAGGCAATGAGGCACAGAGAAGTCATGTGACTTGCCCAAGGTCATGCGGCAGACAAGTGACTAGAACCCAGGTCCTTCCTACTCCTAGGCCTGGGCTATATCCACTCGGCCACGCTGCAACTCTACTGTATTGTAAAAAGTGTGGTATTTGTTCAGTGCTTACTAGGTGTCAAGCACTGTTCTAAGTGCTGGAGTAGATATAAATTCATCAGGTTGGACACAGTCCCTGTCCCAAAAGGGGCTCACAGGCTAAGTAATAACTGTGATAATGGTGATTTTCTCCAAACTGTGAAGCATACTACACACATACAGAGAAGCGGCTTGCCTTAGTGGACAAATTCTGGGACTGGGGGTCAGAAGGACCTGGGTTCTAATCCTGGCTCTGCCGCTGTCTGCTGTGTGACTTTGAGCAAGCCACTTCGTTTCTCTGTGCCTCAGTGATCTCCTCTGCAAATTGGGGATTAAGACTGTGAGCCCCACATGGAATAGGGATGGTGTCTGACTTTATAACCCAGTGCTTAATACGGTGCCTAGCACATACTAAATGCTTAACACCATAAAAAAAAATAACCAGGAGAGAGCTGAAAGGAGGGCCAACTAAAGCTCTTAATGTCATTTAAATTGAAGAACGCTTGCTAATCCAGCATGTGGGTGTAGGCACTGATGTTATCTTATTGAAATGAGGATTCTCCAGGCCAAAAAGCCCCATTTCTACCACAACTTCCTTCCGAACTTTATTCACCGCTGTTCTCCTTTGCTCAGCTAGAATCCCCCAGCTGCAATTCTCAATAACCTTGAGATTATAAGGGAGCAGTATGTGATCCAGGGATTGCGCATTCTTGGATGTTGGATGATCTCGGATTGCCCCTAGAGCTCGGCATCTAAAGACACTTATTACCATCATTAATACTCTGTGGTGATAGGCAATGACAGATCACTCTCCCAAGGGCTTCATCAATACCATCATTATTAATACTATGTGGTGATTCACAAAGACAGATCATCACTCTGTAAACTGTAAGCCCATTGAAGACAGGAAATGTGTCTATCAACTGTTTTGCATTATACTCTCCCTCACACTTAACACCCTCATTAACACGCTTTCAGACAGATAATTGCTCCCCCCACAATTCAAAACCTTGTTGAAAGCACATCTCCTCCAAGAAGCCTTCCCTGACTCAGCCCTCTTCTCCTCTTCTCTCACTTCCTTCTGTACCTCACTTACTTGTTCCTTTATTCCTCTCCCCTTCCATCCCCAGAGAACATATATATATATATATATATACAGCTGTATACATCTGTAATTTATGCATTTATCTATTTATTTATATTAATGTCTGCCTCTCCCTCTAGACTGTGACCTTCTGTGGACAGGAATGTGTCTGTTTGTTGCCATACTGTGCTCTCTCACGTGCTTAGTACAGTGCTTTGCACACACTAAGCGTTCAATAAATATGATTGAATGAATCAATGTGATAAGCAAGGATGGATCATCATTCTGTAGACTGTCAGCCTGTTTTGGCATGAAATGTGTCTACCAACTCTGTGGTGTTTTGCTCTCCCAAGCGTTTAAAATAGTGCTCCGCACACAGTAAATGCTCGATAAACGCAACTGATTGATAAGTCAGATATCGATTAGTTCTTTCCTCTGCTCATGGAATTACAAACAAAAAGCAACTTTTATACGATTGTGCTTTCCCATCCTTCAAGATGAACCAATGGGCCCGGAGTCAGACCACAGACCAGAAACACTGATGAGTCACGCCCATGAGCCCATTGTTGGGTAGGGATTTTCTCTATTTGTTCCCGAATTCTACTTTCCAAGCACTTAGTACAGTGCTCTGCATACAGTAAGTACTCAATAAATACGATTGAATGGGTCAATGAATGCAATGGCCCAAACTCTGGGCATCTTTTGGAAGTGCTCTTTGGCAACAATAGAGGACAAGATGGTAGAAATATGGCACCAAATATACCCGTGAGAGAACAAAGAATTATGTAATGGTTAACTGAAATTCTAATTGACAAACACTGCTTAAGGGTTCAACTTTTAATTAAGTGAATAATAAAAAAATATTAGATTTTTAAGGGCGGAAAATTTTTGTAGTAGAAAAACAGAAAACGCTGGCTAATTGCCTCTCTAACTTCATCCTTGCTGCAATTCCTAATGAAGACCATTTTCCAATACTGCTGACAATTAAATGTACAGAACTCTGCACATTAATATGAAGTCCCTTCCAAACCACTGTAGATGAACTGAAAGTTTACTTTCAGGGTTTAGAAAGGCATCTGGGGGCTTTGGCAAGTAAGAAAATGATCTAATTGGGTCAAAAATGTCAGGTCGCCTATCTCAAAATCTTAATTGTCCACCAAGTTCTTGCACTGTAAAGCTAACTGTTTTTATTTTCAGTCTAGGGTAGACAGAATTGTGCTTGCTCCTGCTTTATCATGTAACAGCATCTACCCTGTGAAGTCACCTATTTAGTTCAACTGGATCATAATGCATGAACATGCAGTCATCGGGCCTGCTTTGTGTCTACTGCATAAAACGTTTATTCATTCATAGTTATTGATTTACTAAGGAGCTCTGCCATATCAAATGGTTGGGATTCAGTACGCGTGCTTTAACTAAAAAGTTATATATCCTACCTCCTCTCAGTGGCTTCCTATGAGGTTGAGAGCAAGGCAAGGCAATTGGAATCCCCATCTACAAGGCGAATGGGTTTGAGTTGTAATTGCAAAGTTTAAGTGGGAAATACACCTACGAGGTTATACCTATCTAGTCAGGGGAAGTGGCAGGTGAGTTTCTGGGGACACTAACTGGTTTGAAGATTTTGGAGACAATAGGTGGTAGTTTCTGGCCGCGATAAGTAGTAGTATCAGAGGATGATGGGTGGGAGAATTAGGAAATGGAAGTGGTAGGTTTTGGAGTCAATAGGTGGTAGTATCTGAGGATGGAAGGTGGTAGACTCAGGAGACGGAGAGGGTACTTGCTAATTTCTGGTGATGACAGGTGTTAGAATCAGGGCATGGAAGTGGAAGATTTTGGAGATGGTAGATGGTAGTTTCTGGAGATGCAAGATGGCAGTGTCTGAGGATTCTAGGTGGTACAATCAGCGGGGAAGTGGTAGACTTTGGAGACTGCATGTGGTAGATTCTGGGGATGATGAGCAGTAGATTGGTGGTACAATCAGGGGATGGAAGTAGTAGATTTTGGAGACGGTAGGAGGTAGTTTCTGGGGACAACAGGTGGTAGTATCTGAGAATGTTCGGTGGTCAAATCAGGGGATGGAAGTGGTAGATTTTGAAGACGGTAAGCGGTAGTTTCTGGAGACGACAAATGGTAGTATCTGAGGACGGGAGGTGGTGGAAACAGGACGGAGGTGGTAGATTTTGGAGACCGTAGGTGGTAGATTCTGGGGACGATAGGTGGTACTATCTGAGAATGGTCGGTGGTAGAATCGCGGGATGTAAGTAGTAGGTTTTGGAGACGTTAGGTGGTCGTTTCTAGGGACAATACGCAGCAGGTAGTTTTCAGGACAGGAGGTGGTGGTGGTAGAAGGATGGAGGAGGCATTTGAAGATGGAGAGATGGCTGGTTGAGCTTGTGAACTAGCCTCTTCTATTACGCTAGCATCAATCAACCGGTGCTACTGTACAGACACTAAGCCACTCAATTGTTGAAACAATACATCAACTGCATTTAGTGTGCACCTACCCACGTGTCGAATACCTTATTAAACACCTGGAAGAGTACACTCGAAGAAGAAAAGAGAACTTTCTGACCTTTTTTTTTTTTATCAAAGACGCAAGAAGCTACCTGGGGGGTTAAGCAGGGCCACAGAACAAAAAAATCTGGAAGGGATTTAGAGAGAACCTCTTGTCCATCCCCCTACCTTGGGGGGTAAAGGAAACAGGGTGGCCTAGAGAAGCGGGGTGGCCTAGTGGAGAGAGCCCGGGTTCTAATCCCAACTCCACCAATTACTTGCTGTGCAACTTTGGGCAAGTGACAACTTCTCTGTGCCATGGGGATACCCACTGTCCCTCTTACTCAGACTCTGAGCCCCACATGGGACAGGGACTGTGTTCGACCAAATTAACTTATACCTATCCCAGGACTTGGAAAGTGTTTGACACGTAGAAAGCACTTAACAAGTATCATCCCTGGAATCTGACTTAGAAGGAGCCGAGGAGAGTGGCTTACTTTTTTTCTTTTTATGGTATTTGCTAGAAGCTTCCTATGTGTCAAGCACTGTTCTAAGCAATGGGGTAGATACAATTAATGAGGATGGACACAGTCCCTGCCCCGCATGGGGCTCACAGTCTAATTAGGAGGGAGAACAGGTATTGAATCCTCATTTTACCCTTGAGGAAACAGACACAGAGAAGTTAACTGAATTGCCTAAGGTCACACAGCAGACAAGTGGAAGACTGGGGATTAGAACCCAGGTCCTTCTGACTCCATATCCCATGCTCTAGCCACTAGGCATCACTGCTTGTACCAGACCAGCTGTTTCATCTGGGTCTTCTTTGGTGTGGGCCCCTATCTCTACCATCTGGTATTCAGCATGGCATAATGGATAGGGAATGGTCCAGGGAGTAAGAAGATTGTGGTTTGTCTACTAACTCTATGTCCTCTCCCAAGCATCTAATACAGTGTTTGGTACACATTAAGTGCTCAGTAAGTACCACCGATCGACTGATGTGTTAGTGAGCAGTCGGTAATATACCACAACCTCATTAGGCCAAAATCAGGACAAACAAAACAATACACAATCCCAAACAACCCTTAATAGTAGCCAACACCATGTCCTGGTGTTCTTCAATAAAAATATTGAATCATCCAGTATGGTGTATGGCAGGTGAAATGGAGAGAGCCCGGGAGTCAGAAGGTTACGGGTTCTAATTCCGGCTCTGTCTCTTGTCTGCTGTGTGATCTTGGGCAAGTCACTCAACTTGCCTGTGCCTCAGTTACCTCATTTGTAAAATGAGACCGTGACACCCTCTTGGGACAGGGACTGTGTCCAAACCGATTTGCCTGTAACCACCCAGCCCTTAGTACAGTTTTTGGCACATAGTAAGCACTTAACAAATATCACCGTTATTATTACTGCTATTATAATGCAAAACCAATTATTTTAAAGCCTGGATAATCCAGAATCAATGAACTCTGAGTCTGCTCCACTGTCCGACTCATGCGGACTCTCGAATATCAAATTAATCAGGTTTTACCCAATAATCCCCTCTGATTCCGAGGCCACGCACATGCCAACCCACTAGGAATTCAAGTTAAGTTTCAGATTATGACAAGAACCATTTATCCTGTTTTCTTCAACAGTAAATACCAGTCTATACAAGCCTTTCAAAAATGTGACAGCTCTTAACATTCTTAACTTTCAGAGGGAAACACGTAAAACACAAACAAAACATTAGAAAACAAAGTGCACTGCACGATTTAAAAGCAAGCTGAACCTCCTGTTCTTATAAAATCCTCAAAGATGACTTTTAGGATTGATGTGATTTATGAAACAATGAAGTTCCGGGAGTAGAACAATATTCCTCTAAAATGCCAAAACTACAACATCATTCCTGATGAGCCCCCTTTCTCCTCTCCTCCTCCCCATCCCCCCAGCCCTACCTCCTTTCCCTCCCCAAAGCACCTGTATATATGTTTGTACAGATTTATTACTCTATTTATTTTACTTGTACATATTTACTATCCTATTTATTTTGTTAATGATGTGCATCTAGCTTTACTTCTATTTATTCTGATGACTTGACACCTGTCCACATGTTTTGTTTTGTTGTGTGTCTCCCCCTTCTAGACTGTAAGCCCGTTGCTGGGTAGGGACTGTCTATATGTTGCCAACTGGTACTTCCCAAGCGCTTAGGACAGTGCTCAGCACACAGTAAATGCTCAATAAATACGACTGAATGAATGAATGCATGAATTCTTATTTCTTGCCCTGCTGGTCTCTCTGTAATCATGGGTTCAAATCCCAACTCCGCCACTTGTCAGCTGTGTGACTTTGGGCAAGTCACTTCACTTCTCTGTGCCTCAGTTACCTCATCTGGAAAATGGGGATGAAGACTGTGAGCCGCCCGTGGGACAACCTGATCACCTTGTAACCTCCCTGGTGCTTAGAACAGTGCCTTGCACATAGTAAGTGTTTAATAAATGCCATTATTATTATTATTATTTACCAGAAACAACAGTAGATACTGATCATTTCTTTAACTCATATACAAGAGGAAAAATTAATAACCATACAGTAAAGATTTCGACTTGCAAAGGAACCCAATTCACAATTTCCATCTGGCTTCTTAAAAATCTCCTTTCCTGTTCTTGATTAACCAGTTCAGCATGGTACCTGAGCTTTTTAGACATAATAGGATCACACCCAGAGACAGGCTATTTCTCTCCCTGCCTCCAAATCCGCTCACGAGACCTACTTCTCCCGTGAATATCTGAGCCACTCAGGCTGCTAGGTGAAACGGGATTTAGCTTGCCAGGAGAAAACTTCCTGTGGCCTTCACTATGACGACGACCCCAAAACCTGCTGTTTTGGGAAACTCAGTGGCTTCTGACTCTGCCACAGGCAGGGGGTGGCGGGGAAAATCCGACCTGATCTATTCCACTTCCTTTTAGTAGCCTAATAATAATGATATTTGTGGTATTTGCTAAGTGCCATGTGCCAGGACTGGACTAAGCGCTGGGGTGGATATAAGCAAATCAGGTTGGACACTGTCCCTGTCCCTTATCATCATCAATCGTATTTATTGAGCGCTTACTGTGTGCAGAGCACTGTACTAAGCGCTTGGGAAGTACAAATTGGCAACATATAGAGACAGTCCCTACCCAACAGTGGGCTCACAGTCTTAAAGCCCATTTTACTTTTACAGTAACTGAGGCCCAGAAGGGTGAAGTGACTGGCCCAAGGTCACACAGCAGATAAGTGGTGGAGCGGGGATTAGAATCCAGGTCCTTCTGACTCCCAAGCCTGAGCTCTCTCCACTAGGCCGTGCCCCAAATGGCTTCATTCAACAGAAAAATAGTGCCAGACCACTGCCAATCAACTAATCAATCAACTGTATTTACTGAGCGCTTACTGGGTGCCAAGCGCTGTACTAAGTGCTAGGGAGAGGATGGTACGATAAAGCGGGCAGAATATTCACTAACTGTTAAATCTGTGCTCCAAACTGAGCTAAACACGGCGTAGATAACGATAATAATAACTGTGGGGCTTGTTCAGTATTTACTGTACTAAGCCCTGGAGTATATAGATAATTGGATCAGACACAGACCCTCCCTTTACTGGACCCCCCAGGTTAAGAGGGAGCAAGAGCAGAGATTTCTCCTCAAATAACTAGGGAAGAGCATGGGCTTGTGAGTCAGACGACATGGGTTCATTCATTCATTCAGTGGTATTTATTGAGCGCTTACTGTATGCAGAGCACTGTACTAGGATCTTGGGAACTACAAGTTGGCAACATTTAATAATAATAATAATGGCATTTATTAAGTGCTTACTATGTGCAAAGCACTGTTCTAAGCGCTGGGGAGGTAACAAGGTAATCAGGTTGTCCCACGGGGGGTTCACAGGCTTAATCCCCATTTTCCAGATGAGGTAACTGGGGCACAGAGAAGTGAAGTGACTTGCCCAAAGTCACACAGCTGACAATTGGTGGAGCTGGCATTTGAACCCATGACCTCTGACTCCAAAGCCCGGGCTCTTTCCACTGAGCCACGCTGCTTCCCTACCCAACAACGGGCTCACAGGCTAGAAGGGGGAGACAGACAACAAAACAAAACATGTGGACAGGTGTCAAGTCGTCGGAACAAACAGAATTAAAGCTAAATGCACATCATTAACAAAATAAATAGAATAGTAAATATGTACAAGTAAAATAATTGCGACTCTGCCACTTGTCAGCTATGTGACCTTGTGCCAGTCACTTCACTTCTCTAGGCCTCAGTGACCTCATCTGAAAAATGGGGATTAAGACTGTGAGCCCCACGTGGGACAGGGACTGTGTCTGACCTGATTTCCTTGCAACTTCCCCAGCACTTAGAACAGTGCGTGGCACATAGCAAGTGCTTATGAAATACCATTATTATCATTATTATTTGGGGAATGAGCATGGGAAACAATTGAATCTTGTTTCCAATATAACTGTACCAATACAACAAGTGGCAATGAACTGCTGTGTGGCTGGGGAAAATTTCCATTTTCTTCTATCCTGTTTAGGCAGGATCAATCAGATTATCTTGTATCTACCCCAGTGTGTCGTACAGAAGACTGTACTAAAGGAGCGTGAGAAACAGCGTGGCTCAGTGGAAAGAGCGCAGGCTTAGAAGTCAGAGGTCATGGGTTCGAATCCCAGCTCTGCCAACATGTTAGCTGTGTGACCTTGGGCAAGCCACTTATCTTCTCTGGGCCTCAGTTACCTCATGTGGAAAATAGGGATGAAGACTGTGAACCCCCCCCCCGTGGGACAACCTGATCACCTTGTATCCCCTTGGCCCTTAGAAGAGTGCTTTGCACATACTAAGTGCTTAACAAATACCATCATTATTATTACAGTGCCTGGCCCACAGAAAGTGCTCAAGCAATCCATCAGTTGCATTTTTTGAGTGCAGAGCACTGTACTGAGTGTGTGGGAGAGTCCAATGCAGTGGAGTTGGTAGACACATTCACTGCCATACTTTTCAAGAACCTCCACTTGTTGCCCATACATCTCTGCATACAACAGCAACTTTTTACCATCAGCTTTAAAGCAGTCAATCCCTTAGCCCATCCCTACATCAACTGGCTGCCCTGAAGACTGTGAGTTCCCTGTGGGACAACCTGATTGCCTTGTAATCTCCCCAGCGCTTAGAACAGTGCTTTGCACATAGTAAGCGCTTAATAAATGCCATGATTATTATTATTATTAACTACAACCCAGCCCGCATATTTGGCTCTTCTAATGCCAACCTCCTCCCGGTGCGCCCATCTCGTTGACCTCACCGCCAACCTCTCGCCCACGTCCCGTCTCTGATCGGGAACGCCCTCCCTCCTCATATCCGACAAACAATGACTCTCCCTGCCTTGAAAGCTTATGGAGGGCCCCCCTCCTCCTAGAGGCCTTCCCTGACTCAGCTCCATTCCCTGTTCGCTCCGTCCAGCCGATCGGATGATGAAAAGCCGTCGGAGCTAAAAGAACTGTGGGTGCTGGCATGTCGGTTCCAAGTTTGGAAAAATCCACTTCAAAAACCGGCGTATTCCGGTTTCGTGTGGCCCAGCTTGCTTTGGCAGGGGGGCTCTTTTTCCCAGCCTTATTGTTTTGGTCTGTGCCCGGAGTGCGATGAGTACAACTGGTTTAGAGAACTTTCTAAACTCATTATGCATTATGCTCATGCGGCTAACTCGATTCCCTACGGGTCCATTGCGAGGATTTGGGGGCCACCTGTTGTCTTCCCAGCACAGTGGCGTCTAAGTGTTCTGCCCGTATCCATCATTGGAAACGTGATCCGTTGGCCACGTCGGTGAGCTGCGGGAAAGTCGGGCAAGCCGAGAGGACGGGGGGCAGACGGGAATACGGAAGATGGGATCTGGGGACTTGGGTCTCTGGGGGAGAGGGTAGGACGATGCCAAAGTGGTGACAATTTGGGGTTTGCTTGTGAGGGATTTGGTATATAAATCCTCAGCGATCACAGTTCTGTCATGATGACAGTCGGGGGGATCCTATCGTGACCCAGAAAACTCCCCTTGCTTCTCTCCGAGTGGGCTTCAAGGAGCGGGATAGTCTGCTCTCACGGGAAGTTGATCATGGCAGAGGGTCAGTGTGGACCACAGAAAATCATCATCATCGTATGAAGATATTCATTAGTCATTAACTACAGGCCCAGTATCCAGTACTGTGCCAAACGGCCTGGTGGAAAGAGTCCGAGTCTGAGGACCTGGGTTCTAATCCCACCCCTGCCGAAATGCTTGCTGTGTGACCTTGGGCAAGTCATTTTACTTCGCTAGACATCAGTTCACCTGTTGTCCCTCCTACTTAAAACCCCAGGTGGGACAGGGACTGTGTCCAACTTAATGAACTTGTATTTGCCCCAACGCTTAGAATGGTGTTTGATGCACTTAAAAAATACCTTAAAACAAATAAAGATCCTCAGACAGCACAAAGTCTCTTTCCCACAGAGGGTTCACAGTCTAAAGGGGAGGGAGAGTAAGTACCTTATGCCCGTTTTACAGATGAGAAACGGAGGCCCAGACACGTTAAGTATCTCAGGTAACTCTGGATGAGAAAAGCAGCTTTGCCAAGTGGAAAGAACCCGGTCCCTGCAGTCGGGGGACCTGGGTTCTAATTCAGCCTCTGCTACATGCCTGCTGGGTGACCCTGGGCAAGTCACTTAACTTTTCCGTGCCTTAGTTCTCTCATCAGCAGAATGGGGATTCAGTACCTGTTCTCCCTCCCTCGTAGGCAATGAGCCCCATATGGGGCCTGATGATCTCATATCTACCCCAGCGCTTATCACAGGGCTTGGGGCACGGCAGGCACTTGAGAAAAAACACAATTATGCTATTATTATCATCATTCTTTCTCAAAGGAGCCACCCCAACAAAGGTCATTGTTGCCATTCGAAAATGACAGAGACCAAAAGGCTTACCTCTCTGAACCCTGAGTTAGATTTTCTCTTTTTGGGATCCTTGGTGAAATGGCACAATGAAGACATCAAACAAAATTGTGTTTCACCCTCCAGAAGAGAACATAAAACCGAGTGTTATCAAATGCCCCTGAGGACCTGAAAGCACTTTAGACCATCCAATTGTACCCCGGGACACAATCGTGAACCAGAGGAAAAACAAAATAAAGCCAAATAACAGATTCTGTTAACCAAATAAATGTTATTTTAATAACTTTGACTGCTCTAGGTATGTGTCTCTTTTACAGAAATGCTTATGTATAAGATTAAATTAACTCACAATAGAATACAGTCTGTTTCATCCTGCAAGTAATGCCATTAATCTCTCCAGTGTCTTGAAAGAGAGTTGGAGTGTGTGTATAATATATGCACATATTAAGAAAAAAAACACACACCACCTCTGAAGAATATCTGAAAGTTATTATTCACTGAAATACAAAATAATCCCAGGTTCTAATGTAATGAACTGTAGTTCATTTTAGCAACTGAGTTTAAAAAAGCAATTGCTTAATTGAATTGCAAATTCTTAAAACTGCAAATCTTTTATGGCTCATAAGAAATACTAAGGCTTTTTTGTTTTGCTTTGTTTTGTTCCAAAATTGCCAAAGCCAAAAGAAAATCCCAAGCTCCACTTAATCACCTAGCACAACACACTTTGCACTTCTACACAACAATCGCAGTCAGGCGATCAGAGCTATAGCATGTCCTAGATTCTGCTACCTTGGCAGTTCTTGAACAGGGATGTAAGGATGGATTGGTAGACAGAAGCAGCATGGCCGCGTGGATAGAACACAGGCCCGGGAGTGAGAAGGACTTGAGTTCTAATCCTGACTCCTCTGCTTGTCACCTGTGGGACCTCACACAAGTTACTTCGATTCTCTGTGCCTCAGTTACCTCATCTACAAATCGGAGAGGAAGACAGTGAGCTCCTTGTGGGCCAGGGATTGTGTCCAACCTGGTTAGCTTGTATCACCCCAGTGCTTGGTAAAATGTCTTGCACAGAGTAAGTGCTTAATAAATGCAATTAAAAAAGAAAGCCAATCAGAGAGGAAGACTGTTCTCTGATGCCTACCGGAGGGAAATTCCCATAAGGCATCTAGATTCAAACCGAACCTGGACTGTACCGAAGCCACAGACTTACCCAATTTTCTCAACGACCATGTTTCCCTTCTCCCCAAGGACCTCCAGTGGTGGCCCACCCATCTCCGCATCAAAGAGAAACTCCTCACCATTGGCTTTAAAGCACTCATCACCTTGCCTGCTCCTAACTCATCTGGATACCCTACTACACCCAGCCTGCCCATTTTGCTCCTCTTATGCCAACCTTTTCACAGAACCTCCATCTTGTCTATCTCACCCCTGACCTCTCACCCACGTCCTGCCTCTGGCCTGAAATGCCCTCCCTTTTCATAACCAACTTTTAGACTGTGAGCCCACTGCTGGGTAGGGACTGTCTCTATATGTTGCCAACTTGTACTTCCCAAGTGCTTAGTAAAGTGCTCTGCATGCAGTAAGCGCTCAATAAATACAATTGATGATAACCAACAATTCCTCTCCCAGGCTTGAAAGCTTTATTGAAGGCTAATCTCTTCCAAGAGGCCTTCCAAGACTAAGCCCTCTGTGTCACCTCCCTTCTTTGTCACACTTAATTGGATTGGATTTGCCCCTTTAATTCACCCCTCTCTCAGCCCCATCAGCACTTATGTCCATATCCACAATTCATTTATTAATATTAATGTCTGTCTTCCCTTCTAGACTGTAAGCTCACTCTGGGCAGGGACCGTGTCTACCTACTCTGTTATTTTGTACTTTCTCAAACTCTTAGCACAGGTGTTTCTGGACACAGTGAGTGTTCAATAAAGATGACTGACTAACTGGTTGTTACTGAAAATGTCAATTAAGCACACGTAGCCAGAGTTTCAAGGACCCCATTGTCTGTGTAAACCCATCAGAGTGTTGATACTATTACTCTATTTATTTATTAATTTATTTTACTTGTACATATCTATTCTATTTATTTTATTTTGTTAGTATGCTTGGTTTTGTTCTCTGTCTCCCCCTTTTAGATTGTGAGCCCACTGTTGGGTAGGGACTGTCTCTATATGTTGCCAACTTGGACTTCCCAAGCGCTTAGTACAGTGCTCTGCACATAGTAAGCACTCAATAAATATGATTGATTGATTGATTGATACTCCCTGACCTCGTTGGCTATCTAATCGTGCCAGACTTCTATTCATGCCATACATTCCCTCCTGTCCCAAGACTACTCAGTTTCAATCTGATTATTGCTTAAAGCCTCTGGGGCGAAGCCTTCCCTAAGGCTTTATTAATAATAATAGCAATAATAATAGCACTTGTGAAGTGCTTACTATAATAATAATGATGGTATTTACTAAGCACTTACTATGTGCCAAGCACTGTTCTAAATGCTGGGGTAGATACAAGGTAATCAGGGTGCCTCACATGGGGCTCACAGTCTTCATCCCCATTTTACAAATGAGGTAACTAAGGCACAGAGAAGTGAAGTGACTTGCCCATGGTGACACAGCTGATAAGTGCTGGAGCCAGTGACAAACACTGTTCTAAGTGCTGGGGTAGATACAAGTTAAGCAGGTTGGAAACAGTCTCTGTTCCACGGGGGCTCACAGTCTTAATCCCCATTTTACAGATGAGGTAACTGAGGCTCAGAGAAATGAAGTGACTTGCCCAAGGTCACACAGCAAACATGTGACATGTAAGCTCTCAAAATAATTGAATGAATGAATTGCCATAGGCCATACTAAATGCACCAACAACTACTACCACGACCATTCATTCATTCATATTTATTGAGCGCTTACTGTGTGCAGAGCAGTGAACTAACTGCTTGGGAGAGGACACTATAACATTCAACAAATACATTCCCTGCCTACATGGAGCTTCCAGTCCATTCATTCAATCGTATTTATTGAGCGCTTACTGTGTGCAGAGCACTGTACTAAGCGCTTGGGGAGTACAAGTTGGCAACATATAGAGATGGTCCCTACCCAACAACGGGCTCACAGTCTAGAGGGGAAGGCAGTCATTACTAGGGAAGCAGCATGGCACAGCGGATAAAGCACGGGCCCGGGAGTCTGAAGGTCATGGGTTCTAATCCCGACTCTGCTGTGTGGCCTTGGGCAAGTCGCTGGACTTCCCTGTGCCTCAGTTACCTCACCTGGAAAATGGGGCTTGAGACTGTGAGTTCCACGTGGGACAGCGACTGTGTCCAACCTGATTTGCTTGTGTCCACCCCAACCCTTAGTAAAGTGCGTTGTACATTCTAAGCGCTTAACACATACCATTAGAGAAGCAGCGTGGCTCAGTGGAAAGAGCCCGGGCTTTAGAGTCAGTGGTCATGGGTTCAAATCCCCACTCTGCCAATTGTCAAGCTGTGTGACTTTGGGCAAGTCACAACTTCTCTGCACCTCAGTTACCTCATCTGTAAAACGGGGATTGACTGTGAGCCCCCTGTGGGACAACCCGATCACCTTGTAACCTCCCCAGCGCTTAGAACAGTGCTTTGCACATAGTAAGCGCTTAATAAATGCCATTATTATTATTATTATTGTTACTAAGAAATTACACCCACATCTACTACTACTTGCTTCACAGGTGAGGTAAGTGGCTGCGGGTTTAGGTGAAGATCTTGGACAGTCAGTCCCTCCCAAATGCTGCTTCGGGTTGTCTGAAACTCCGACCATCACAGCTAGTGGCACAGAAATTGTCTCATTCCAGCTCCTCCTTTGCGTCTTTGGACAGAATCCCTCGGGACTCCTCCAAACTGGCTTTGTTATCCTAATTGAAAACCTGAGGAGGCAATCAGCTTCCTCCCTTTAGAGAAAACTGAACACCCTAGGACCAAAACGGGGTTTCAAAAGAAATTTTAAATGAAATTACATATCATTAAAAATTAAACAAAACAAACCGAGCACGTTCCCCGAGAAGGCAAACTGAGCTGGAATTGTGTGTTGAGTTGCCATTGTTCGGTACTATGCCTTGCGTTAATCATGTAATGCCGGATTGAATGGGAGATATGTCAAAATGGGCTTAATCCATGTTCTGGATCATAGCTCAGTCCCTTCCCTTCTTCCATGTTGCTCCTCTTTGTTCACCAACATCCCTAGGCAATGAGGGATTGATTGGGGTTGTACCTGAAATGCTTGGAGAAGCAAAGTAGCCATGTGGAAAGAGCATGGCCCTGGGAGTCAAAAGACCTGGGTTCTAAACCCATATCTGCCACACATCTGCTCTGTGACCTTGGGCAAGTCAGATGAACTTTTCTGAACCTCAGTTACTTATAAGAAAATGGGGATTAAGGCTGTGAGCCCCATGGGGGACACGGACTGTGTCCAACCTGATGAGTTTAGATCCACCTCAGTGTTTGGTATAATCACAATGGTATTTGTTTAGTGCTTACTAAGTACTATGTAAGCTTATTTACTAAGTAAGCACTCAATAAATGCCATTATTATTATAATTATTATTACCAAGCACTGTCCTAAGCACTGCGGGGAGGGGGCAGAATACAAGGTAATCAGACTGTCCCACGTGGGGCTCACAGTCTTAATCCCCATTTTACAGACGAATAATAATAATAGTTTTGGTATTTGTTAAGCACTTACTATGTGCCAAGCACTGTTCTAAGCGCTGGGGGAGATACAAGGTAATCAGGTTGTCCCACATGGGGCTCACAGTCTTAATCCCCATTTTCCAGATGAGGTAACTGAGGCCCAGAGAAGTGAAGCGACTTGCCCAAAGTCACACAGCTGATAAGTGACAGAGCCAGGATTAGAACCCATGACCTCTGACACCCAAGCCCATGCTCTTTCCACTGAGCCATGCTGCTTCTCTAGCCATGCTAGATGAAGTCACTGAGGTACAGAGAAGTTAAGTGACTTGCCGAAAGTCACACAGCTGATAAACTGCGAAGCCGCAATTAGAACCCACAACCTCTGACTCCCAAGCCTATGGTCTTTCCACTAAGCCATGCTGGGTCCTGTCTCGTATTAAGTGTTTAACAAATACCATAAAAAAAAAACCCAAACCACCTTTCTTCATCTTTTGTTGCACAGGGCTTAAAGCATCCCTTGCTAATTCACTAAAGCATCTACGTTTTCTCCCCACCAATGCCAAGAGATCCATTTAATAATAATAATAATAATGATGGCATTTATTAAGCCCTTACTCTGTGCAAAGCACTGTCCTAAGCGCTGGGGAGGTTACAAAGTGAACCTTTGTAGGCCTGTGTAGTTTGACACATCGACGGCACCGAACAAGTTGACAGTACCACCTCTCCCTGTGTTTTCCACACTAGCTCCAGTTTCCCGCTGGGCAAAACAGGCTTTTCCTCTCTCCTTTCCCTTCCAGCATCTTGCCCGTGGTTTGAAAAATCCTACGGAATCCCAGGAAAGCGTGCTCTTTGGAAAACATTCCGGGAAAGCTGGCGCCGGGGAAATGGCAGTTCAGAGGAGGCTAATGGATCAACCACAGGTTCCCAGTCCCCGATAGAAAGTTCCTCTCTGCCTGCCTGGTGGCTTCAAAAGAAACTCGGCCAACTTGTGTGTGATCGCTGCCCGGAGGCAAATCCTCTGTGCCAGACTGCACTGCAGAGCTTTCAAGAGAGAGAGAGAGGAGGTCTATGCTGAGCCTATTTAGCCTTAATCGATTAAGTGAAAAAAGGGCCAAGTTGTATATTTGGGGGGAAATCCGATTTCACTTCTAAGAGCCCGACGAAAGCCAAATCAAGTCGTGGCTCCTGGGGATTTTGTTCCGACTGTCCATCCCCTCTCTGCTTCAAATGGTATCAGAGCTCAAAGACCCGCCACTCTTCAGAGAAGCGGGAGGAAAGTTCGGCAGCTGGATGTCGGTGGGGGGGGTCACTGAAGCGGGTACGGCCTCTCTGCCCTCCCCAAATCTCCAATGAGGTCTTGGGCCACTTGGTGCCACTGATTCTTTGAAGCCTGATAATAATAACTGTAGCATTTGTTTGTTACACGCTTACTATGTGCCAAGAGCACTGTACTAAGCGCTGGGTTGGATACTTTCTCCCCCTTTTAGACTGTGAGCCCACTGTTTTTTTTGTTTGTTTGTTTTTTAATGGCATTTATTAAGCGCTTACTATGTGCAAAGCACTGTTCTAAGCGCTGAGCACTGTTCTAAGCGCTGAAAGCGCTAAGCTTAAGCGCTAAGTCCCTACTGTTGGGTAGGGACTGTCTCTATATGTTGCCAATTTGTACTTCCCAAGCGCTTAGTACAGTGCTCTGCACACAGTAAGCGCTCAATAAATACGATTGATGATGATGATACTATTCTATTTATTTTATTTTGTTACTATATTTTGTTTTGTTGTCCGTCTCCCCCTTTTAGACTGTGAGCCCGCTGTTGGATAGGGACTGTCTCTCTATGTCGCCGACTAGTACTTCCCAAGCCCTTAGTACAGTGCTCTGTACACAGTAAGTGCTCAATAAATATGACTAAATGAATGAATATTAACGACTCTATTTGATTTTGTTAATATATTTTGTTTTGTCGTCTGTCTCCCCACTTCTAGACTGTGAGCCTGCTGTTGCAAAGGGACCATCTGTCTATGTCACCGACTTGTACTTCCCAAGCGCTTAGTACAGTGCTGTGCACACGGAAAGCGCTCAATAAATACGATTAAATGAATGACTGAATACAGCCAATCGGGTTGGACCAGACCCTGCCCCATATGGGATTCACAGTTTCCAGCCTCAGTTTACAGGTGAGATAACTGAGGCACAAAGAAGTGAAGGGACTTGCCCAAGGTCTCACAGCAGACATGTGGCGGAACCGGGATTAGAACCCATGACCTTCTGACTCCAGGTGTGTGCCCTGTCCACTATGCCATGCTGATTCTCTGAAAAAGCACTGTAAGGGATAGAAAGCACCTGGGACACTTGCATGGAAAGTAAGTGCTTAACACATACCATAAAAAAAGATACCATCAGCCATTATTACCTATTGGACAGTGCTGGATACAGAAGCAGTGTGGCCTAATGGATAGAGCATGGGCCTTGGACTCAGAGGACCTGGGTTCTAATCCCAGCTCTGCTGATTGCTTGCTGTGTGACCTTGGGTAAGTCACTTCATTTCTGCGTGCCTCAGTTTCCTCAAATGTAAAACGAGGATTTGATACTTGTTCTCCCTCTTATTTAGACTGTGGGCCTCTTGTGGGACAAGAACTGAGCCCAACCTAATTAACCTCTAAGTACCCCAGCGCTTAGAAGAGTGGAAAATATGTGATAAGTGCTTAACTATGAAAAAAAAACCTCTCAACGGCATTTTCACAGTCTATCGAAACAGTCCTACGACCTCGGAAATGAGCCAAGGAAAGGGGAAAGAAGGCATCGCCTTGATATGGAAGGACAATTCAATGACCCTGCTCTTTTTAGTTTCAACATTCCCCTCTATTAGAGATGCTGTCATTTTGTCTAGGACTTGTGTTTTCATCACCAGCATTGGCAAGGATGTGAAAGCGATGGCCAAATTAGGGAACGTTCTTCTGACACCAGCAGGGAATGTGTCCGCTATATTGTTACAGCACACTCTCCCAAGTGCTTAGTACAGTGCTCTGCTCGCAGTAGGTACTCAATAAATACCATTGATTGATTGACTGACACCGCCCTATGGTCTGGACGTGGTGTAGGGAGAGACGGTGGAATGCCAGGAGATGGAGTCGGGCCAGACAGGGGAGCCACGACCAAGCGTTTAGTGCAGTGTTCTGCACCCAGCAAGTGCTTATTAAATGCCACTGATTGCTGTATTGATACTGCCCACCTGCCTGGGTGTAATATAACATGGAATAGTTGGTTGAATTAAGAACCACAACCAAGTCCCCTCACACAGTGGAGAGCAGGACTGCAACCCTTGTATTAGCGGAGAGCTGCTTAACTGATTATTACTTGAAATAGTATGATATTTGCCTAGCCAAACCTAATATTTCCCAAAACAGTGAACTTGATGTCGATGGGAAAGAGTTGAAACCCAGAGAAAAGGAAGCAGGCACGGTTCTCCGTGCATCCTCTGTCTCTTCTGATTTCTCTCCTCCCATGATCTCCCTCCCTCCCTTCTTCTTCAAGCTCAGGAGCGCTTAACAAATACCATGAAAAAACATGTTTGTAACCCTTTGGTGGCCAAGCTCCTAAGAATGAAGAGCCTCTCCCATCCACCCTGAACTCAATAGCCACCGACCCGTGATATACGTATGACAAATTCTATGTCTGCCTGCGCGTATCTTAGATTAGATGCTCCTTAACAGAAAGCTAGCATTAGAACCAAATAGCTAGAGTCCACTTAAAAGAAAAAATATGTTAAATCTGAAATATGTGCATGATCTGTTTAACTCATTTTTCTTGCCTCTTTTCACCCCTCATGAAGCATCATTTAATCTCTGCTCTCCACCGTGCATCCCAATCTCCCTGCAATCACCCGCTCCCAAGTTTCCAATCTGACTTCCTCGACCCCCTCAAAAAACCAACTGAGATTATTCTGTGGGAAAATCCATTCAATACTAAAAACTGAAACTTCTCCAGGAGTCTCTGCCGACTTTGGAATTTTTATTTTCTGATCGAATCCTTAGAAATGTTTGTAAACGGAAACCTTAAGAGCGATTGAAACTAATTTAACTTTTCATCTTAATTCCTTCATCAGCAAAGTTTATAACTGGCTATTACAGTTTTAATGTGTTTCTTAAATTAATAGCAATGGGGGAGTGAGTCAATGTGAGAAAAAGCAATACATCTCCAGCATGAAGACAGAGATCTCCCATTGTTTCAAATTAAGAACGTTAATGAGTTACACGTAACTAGTTCTTCTTGCTTATTAAATAACCATATGTTGAAATACATCTATCCACTATCTGAAGCAATTCATTCTAATAGCGAACGATGAGCATCGACTTTGAATGTTCATTGTAGAAGGTTCCATCCGCGGGAAGCGACGTGCTACTGAGGATGTTGGGAAGACAGCCCTGGTTTATCAATCACCAACTCCTGCCTAGTTCCAACAATAGGTCTTCACCCTCAAGGTCACATGGCTATGTGGGAAGGATCAACTGGAAAAACCAGACCAAAGGTGAAGAACCAAGGAAAATTCCCTAAGGTTGCTCAGCCTGGTTTTATAGATCGCCCAAAGCAGGGAGGTTACACCACAAAGCTAAGGAAAAAAAAACCCCACAACGGCATTTTCACAGTCTATCGAAACAGTCCTACGACCTCGGAAATGAGCCAAGGAAAGGGGAAAGAAGGCATCGCCTTGATATGGAAGGACAATTCAATGACCCTGCTCTTTTTAGTTTCAACATTCCCCTCTATTAGAGATGCTGTCATTTTGTTAATGATTCCATGATTGGTATGGAAGGATGGCTTTGCAGAGGCAGGATATTGGGGAGTTTTTCCAAAGATGAGGCCTCCCGTCACAGGCCGTGGGGGATGCATGTGGGACGGTAACCAAAGCGGCAGGCCAACATTTCTACCACATCTCTTAGAAACATCACAGTCGCCCAGAAGGAAACCACGTCAGAAGGAAGACGGGTCTGGAAATGGCCGCTTCCCGATCCCTCCGAGGTAGACCTCAACCCGAGAACCCCAGACAACTAAGTCACCCAGCAGAGTATCAAAGTATTGAACTGCGGCTCGGAGATTTGAAAGGATTAACGAAGCTTCCATTGGTGAGTTGGGAATCATCACGGGAGTAGCTTGAACTTCAGGGAAATTTAAACTCCCTCAGTTATAAGGCCCCAAAGTATCCCGCGGAACCCACAGAAATCATCGAGAAAAAGGAACCGCTCTATAAGATCACACAAAGAAAACAGGCTTATGTAGCGTTTTCCAGAAATTAACAACGCTTTTACTGGCAAAATTTCAGGCTCCCTGCTGTCTACGTACAAGGGTCGCTTTAGCTTTAGCATGCATCTTACATTTCTCAGTGAAAGGACGTAACAATGCAAAAATCAAGGCAGTGGCAAGAAGGATGGAGAATTCTACCAATGGAAACCACTTTATCAAACCTCCTGGCTTTCTGGTTTAGTTCATACCCAACGCCCTACAGAAAGTGGTTCATCTATACTTTAGCGCTTTTGAAAAATATGAGATAAGGACTGAAGTTTTCAGAATTTCCTTTCCAAGGCGTCTTGGTAATCCACTTTTAAAAGTTACCTACTAAATTATGTGGGTTATTATTTCCCAAGGTATTTGTTTTAATAGCCTTGGTGCTTGTTGGAAATAATTGCACATTTTAAGTCATCAAACTCACCTGGAACCTGAACCTAAATAAAAAAAAGGGTCTGTCCTAGAAACCGCTTCAGGAAAAGGAGCTTCCAAAGTCAACGTGCATGTTGTGTATGGTAACACAGCCGAGGAGGCCGATCCTAAAACTGTGTGCAACACAAACGCACGCAACGCACAGCACGTGCGGAGAAAGTCTGGGGACACACACAGATTTGCCAAAGCAAACCCGCTAAAATGATTCTGTTTCCCTACAGCCCGGGTCTTGGGCTCTTGACAGGTTGCTTTTTCCCCAACTCTAGTCAAGGTTTCCCCCCTAGACAAGAAGCAAAACCTCCTTTAGGCTTGTCCAAATCCACACGGAAAATTCCAAAGGACGCGTCACTGCCACGGCGACCTGACGGGTCGGGGAGGGATGGTAACGTAGAGGTCGAGGAGATGCATTAACGGCCCGCATGCGTACACTTACCTGAGCCTCTCTTCGTCACAACCTTCAGGCTCTGAGTGAACGTAGCGTACAAGAGAATCAAGTGTGGGCTGGGCGCTTTCATTGTCCACCTCCTCAAGGCCATTCCCTAAAGGACCGAGAACAACAGAAATGATTCAGGAGGGCATTCAAAGCCTCGTGTCTGCACTGTTTACTGAGCATTTTTTGGTTAGCGGAACAAAAGGAAATGAAGTGTGATCGAAGTGCTGTTCTCCTATTTCCTAAAGTGGGGAGTTCGAGTCCTGGCTCTGCCCCTTGCTAGCTGTGTGACCTTGGGCAAGTCGCTTAGCTTCTTTGGACCTTGGTTTCCTCATCTGTCCAAGGGGGAAACCAACACCTATTCCTCTACCTTCTTAGGCTGTGAGCCCCATGTGGGACAGAGACTGTGTCCCAAATCTGCAGAGTATCTGACCTCAGTGCTTGGCACATGGAAAATGCTTTATTAATAATAATAATAATAATAATAATGGTATTTGTTAAGTTCTTACTATGTGCCAAGCACTGTTCTAAGCGCTGGGGTAATAATAATAATAACAATGATGGCATTTGTTAAACGCTTACTATGTGCAAAGCACTGTTCTAAGCACTGGGGAGGATACAAGGTGATCAGGTGGGGCTCACAGTCTTAATCCCCATTTTACAGATGAGGTAACTGAGGCACGGAGAAGTTAACTGACTTGCCCCAAGTCACACAGCTGACAAGTGGCGCAGCTGGGTTATGGTACTTATGAAGCATTTACTGTGTGCCAAGCACTGTTCTAAGTGCTAGGGATATCAGTTAATAAGGTTGGACCCAATCCCTGTCCCACATACTGCTCCCACACTTATCCCCATTTTACAGATGAGCTAACTGAGGCACAGAGAAGTGAAGTGACTTGCCCAAGGTCACACAGCAGACACGTGGCAGAGCTGGGGTCAGAACCCAAGTCCTCTGACTCCCAAGCTCATGCTGTATCTATTAAGCCACGCTGCTCCCTTGTAATAATAATACCATTATTATTATTATTGTCATTAACATTATTATTCATAACATTAAATGGGGGGAGACTATTACCAAACTGCTGCCAGGAGATGCAGAACCAGGAAACGACATAATTTATCTCACTTTGACATTGTGATCTAACATCCTCTTGGGCATCCAAAATTTCCGGTCATGGAGAGTCTACAATCACGCACATGAAAGTACCTTCAAAAGACCCTTTGAAGGGCATCCGGTTTTTAATCGCTAAAGTCCCCCGGACAACGCAAGTGAAATTTCTACAGCTACTCCCGCTGACCTTGAAACTCTTACTCGGACAGAAATATTTCCCCACCCCAGCCAACAACCTAGAGCGCTGCCTCTCTTCACAATGAAATGAACCAGAAGGTTTAAGGGGCCTATCCTATTGTTGCCCACTCCCCGGGGATTGTCCTCCTCCTATTTAGTTCCTTCTCCCCACCTTCTTTCCTCCTCCCAGTGGATGCCATCTGAGGCCGAGAGGACGGAAGGGGCAGTGGGTGACCACAGAGCCTCGCTTTTTCCCTGACCCAGCTTCATTCCTCCATTAGCGACTGCTACACAGCATGCTGACCGATTTTCTCGGTATTTTCCCCTCAATTCCTTCACGTGCACAGAAGGATGCTTGGCCTATTTTTCGTTCGCAGAGAGACAAAGACACTTCTTCCTCCCCAGGAACTCCAGCCCATCCTCAATCGACCCCTTGGTCAGACCGCACCGGGGAAGAATAAGAGAACAGGAAAAACCTAGCCTGCGGATTTCAGAAAATTAGCATTTCCTCAACAGGCGATCTCCATCCTCAGGAAAACGATTCCCCCGTCTTTTAAAGTCGGGTCTGACCATACTTAAGCACACATACTTAAGCAGCAAGGCCTAGTTGCTAGAGCACATGCCTGGGAGTCAGAAGGACCCGGGTTCTAATCCGGGCTCTGCCACTGGCATGGTGGGTAAACTTGGGCAAGTCGGTCTCTCCATGGGAAGAGCCCGGGCTTTGGAGTCGGAGGTCATGGGTTCTAATTCCAGCTCCACCACTTGTCTGCTGTGTGACCTTGGGTAAGTCACTTAAATTCTCTATGCCTCATTTACCTCATCTGTAAAATAGGGATTAAGACTGTGAGCTCCACGTGGATCAACCTGATTACCTTGCATCTACCCCAGTGCTTAGAACAGTGCTTGGTACATAGCGAGCACTTAACAAATACCATCACTTATTTTCAGTTCCCTCATCTGTAAATTGGGGGTTGAGACTCTGAGCCCCATGTGGGATGGGGACTCTGTCCGTTATCTACCCTGGAGCTTAGAACAGTGCTTGATATGCAGTACATGCTTAACGAATACCATCATCATCATCATCCTACTTACAGGGTTTCCCACAGAGCCTTGCAAGAGAGGATGGATCTCCCTCCCGGCTCATGCCACGGGCCCAATTTTAAAAGCTGATCGAGTCATGTCTTTCACAGCCCAGAATTCACCCTTTTCCAAGCACTGAACCAGCTGATGCCCCAAGACACTTTGAAGTTGTTACTTCCGACTCTGGCTTGGAAACCAGTTGCTCATCGGAAACCTGATAAACACTAGCTGGGGCGAGAAAGAATCTGAAAGAATTCTCCGCCACCTCCCTGCATAAACCAGTGATTGGACTCTGTTAGGGATTCCTTCTCCTTTAAGAGAGTGAACAGGCCAAGGGCCCTGAATGTCTCACACCTTTAAATAGGTCAGAGAAACCCAAATTGGGAAAAATCAAAACCATAGAGGACTGATCCTCTCCTTTGGAGAGCGGAGGAGAGAATTAGCTGGAGGTTTGTCTTTGAAGATTCCAAAATGAAAACCCCCTAAACCTCATACCATTTACAAGAGGCAATTACCTGCAGCTAACTGGAGTGAGGAGGAAGAGATCACCTGAAGAGCTTAGGATCCGCCACAAGCAATTACTTGTCTGTAGCTTGCCGGATCGTAATTCCCACCCAGGAGTGGATTGCCCCAATTGCAAATACTTTCCTCAAGCACTCCAAATCCCCCATCAAAGAGTCTCCTCTCTGCTCAACAACAGAGAAGCAGCATGGTCTGGTGGACTGAGCCCGGAGTTGGGAGTCCACCAAGATCTGCCCTTTCCTCTCCATCCAAACCACTACCTTGTTAGTACGATCACTCGTCATATCCCGACTGGATTATTGCAATCAGCCTCCTTTCTGATCTCCCAATCACCTGTCTCTCCTCACTTCATTCTATACTTCACTCTGCTGCCCAGATTACCTTTCTACAGACACGTTCTAGGCATGTCAGCCCCCACTCCTCAAAAATCTCCAGTGGTTGCCTATCAACCTTTGTGTGAAGCAAGAACTCCTCACTATTGGCTTCACAGCTCTCCATCACTTCACTCCCTCCTTCCTCACCTCCCTTCTCTCCTTCTCCAGTTCAGCCCACACCCTCCGCTCCTCTTAACCTCGTCACTGGGCCTCATTCTCGCCTGTCCCACCATCTATCCCTGGCCCACGTCCTACCTCTGGCCTGGAAAGCCCTCCCTCTTCACATCTGCCAAACTAACTCACTTCCTCCCTTCAAAGCCTTACTGAAAGCTCACCTCCTCCAGGAGGCCTCCCCAGACTGAGCCCCCCTTTTCCTCTGCTCCTCCTCCCCCTCCCCATCACCCCGACTCCCTCCCTCTGCTCTAACCCCCTCCCCGCCCCACAACACTTGTGTATATATGTACATATTGACTATTCTATTTATTTTATTACTGATGTCTATAATTCTATTTATTTATATTGATGCTAATGATGCCTGTTTCCTTTTTTTGATGTCTGTCTCCCCCTTTCTAAACTGTGAGCCCATTGTTGGGTTTGGATGGTCTCTATTTATTGCTGAGTTGCACTTTCCAAGTGTTTAGTACAGTGCTCTGCCTGCAGTAAGCGCTCAATAAATACGACTGAAAAAATGAATGAATCAGACAGAAGGACCTGAGTGCCAATTATGCCTCCACCACTTCTCAGCTGTATGACCCTGGGCAGGTCACTTCATGTGTCCAATCCAATTTGCTTGTATCCACCCCAGTGCTTAGGAAAGTGCCTGTCACAAAGTAAGTGCATAGCACATGCCACAATTATGATCATTATTATTATTATTCTCTCAGTTACATCATCTGTGAAATGGGGATGAAGACTTGTGCCCAGAGTGACTTCACCTGAGTCCCTAGGTGGGTGTTGAAATGAAGAGAATGTGAAGTTAAGAGAAGCAGGGTGGCTAAGTGGAAAGACCATGGGCTTGGGAGTCAGAGGTCGTGGGTTCTAATCCCGGCTCCGCCACTTGTCAGCTTTGTGACTTTGGGCAAGGCACTTCCCTTCTCTGGGCCTCAGTTCCCTCATCTGTAAAATGAGGATTAAGACTATGAGACCCACGTGGGACAACCTGATTAGCTTGTATCTACCTCAGCACACAGAACAGTGCTTGGCACATAATAAGCACTTAACAAATACCATCATCATCATCGTGAAGTGGGCTTCTCCCAAGGACAGGACAAACAATGTCAGTCCTGAGATGGAGAGGGAATTCTAATCATTCAGTGGTATTTATCGAGTGCCTACTGAATGCAGAGCACTATACTAAGCACGTGGGAGGATACGATACAACCGAGTCAGTACACATGTTCCCTTGCCCACAGTGAGCTTACAGTCAGTCAGTCTGTCAGTCAATAGTATTTATTGAGTGCTCGCTGTGTGCAGAGCCCTGTACTAAGTGCTTGGAGAAACAGCACAGCAGAGTGGGTAAAGCCCAGGCCTAGGAATCAAAAGATCATGAGTTTTAATGCCAGCTCCACCACTTGTCTGCCATATGACCTTGGGAAGTCGATTCAATTCTCTGTGCCTCAGTTCCCGCATCTGCAAAATGGGGATTGAGACCGTGAGCCCCACATGAGACAAGGACTATGTCCAACTCGATTTCGTTGTCAAGAAAGTGCCGGGCATATAGTAAGCGCTTAACATATACCATCATTATTATTATCACTATTATTATTATTACACTATAACAATATAACAGACACAGTCCCTGCCCACCAAAAGCCATTAGCTTACAATCTAGAGGAGCTTCTAATAACAATAAAAATCATTCCATCAATCATACTTGTTGAACGCTTACATGGGCAGAGAGATGTATTGCACGCTTAGGAGAGTACAGTACAAGAGTCGGTAGATATGGTCCCTAAGGCAGGATAGCATAAACCATTTCCCTTGATGTGTTGTCAGGATCCGTCACGGCATTTTAGTATTGCAAACATCCCTTTAGCCTTCCCAGAAAATGTGACTCATCTCTGTTTTAGAGAGTTTTATCCTGTAAAACTGGCTAGAGATGATGAGATAAGATAGAAGTTCAGATATCTAGGGGAACTTTGAACCCTAAGACAAATGTCTTCATTCTGTGGTCTCAGAGAGAGAGAATCTTGTGTTGGGTGTTAAGGAAACTGGGAAGGAGCCGGTGATCCATTTGTTTAATTCCTGGCTGAGGCTCCCAAAAGGATTTTTGTTTTCTCTTGGAGAATCTCTCTGAGAAAATTATCAATACAAGAACAGTAAAAACAAAGATGCCATTCATTTTGCATTTGAATAATGTAAGCACGGAGATAATCAATCATTCAATCCATGATTGGGCCCAGGAGTCAACGTACACGGGTTCAAATCCCTACTCTGCCGTGTCTCTGCTGTGACACTGGGCCAGTCACGAATTCTCTGGGCCTCAGTTACCACACGTGTAAAATGGGGATTACGACTGTGAGCTCCACGTGGGACAGGAAATGTACCCAACCTGATTAGCTTGTATCAGTACAGGGCGTGGGACATAGTAAGTGCCTGACAAATACCATTAAAAAATTATGGTATTTATTGAGCTCATACTGTGTGCAGAGCACTGTACTATGTGGCTAAGTACAAGACAATCATATCATTGGCCATTTTATCATATATTAGGCAGCATGGCCTAGTGGATAGAGCACGGAACTAGGAAAAAAGATATCAATGATCATTACGATATTCTTAAAGCGCTTACTATGTGCCAAGCACTGGACTTACCACTATGGTAGATACGAGATATTCGCATTGGACACGGTCCCTGTCCTACCTGGGGGTCACCGTCTCAATTAGAGGGAGTAGGACTTAATCCCCATTTTACAGTTGAGGTAACTGAGGCACAGAGAAGTTAGATGACTTGCTCAAGGTAACACAGCAGGATACTAGGGGAGACGGAATTAGAACGCAGGTCTTCTGACCCACGCCTGTCCTCTTTTCACTAGACTGCTGCTCTATCTGGGTTCTAATCCAGGACCTCCCACGGCCGGCTGTGTGACTTTTAAAAAGTCATTTAACTTTTCTGTGCCTCAGGTTCTCCATCTTTAAGATGGGAAACGTTCTACTCTCCTGTTTTCCCTCTCCCTTAGAATGTGATCCCCTTGTGGGACAAGGACCGCGTCCCATCTGATTGTCTTAAAACTGCCCTAGAGCTTAGCACAGTGTTTGGCATATAGTAAGCTCTTGATATCATCATTGTTATTAGTAGTACTATTATTATTGCAGAAATGAGGTTCAAAACCTGGATTTCACACAAATCGTTTTTTCTTTGCGCATACCCAAGTACCCAGATGAACGCTATACAGGCTATCAGTGCGTGACCCAAGTCAGGAATGATGAAGTTAGTGGCTGTAGGGAAGGAAGAACTTGAAAACTGGGGTTTAGACACCTGAGTAAATATGGTTACCAGACCACAGCATGGCATAATGGACAGAGCATGGGCCTGGCAGCCAGAAGGTAAAGGGTTAAGCGCTTAGTACAGTGCTCTGCACACAGTAAGCGCTCAATAAATACAATTGATTGATTGATTATACTCCCAGCTCTGCCACATGCCTGCTGTGTGACATTGGTCAAGTGCCTTCACTTCATCATCATCATCAATCATATTTATTGAGCGCTTACTATGTGCAGAGCACTGTACTAAGCGCTTGGGAAGTACAAATTGGCAACATACAGAGACAGTCCCTACCCAACAGTGGGCTCACAGTCTAAAAGGGGGAGACAGAGAACAAAACCAAACATACTAACAAAATAAAATAAATAGAATAGATATGTACAAATAAATTAAATAAATAAATAAATAACTCTTCTAAATAATAAATAAATAAATAATTCACTTCTCTGTGCCTCAGTTACCTCATCCGCAAGATGGGGATTGAGCCTGTGAGCCCCACATGGGACAGGGACTGTGTCCAACCCGATTTGCTTGAGTCCACCCCAGCGCTTAGTACAGCGCCTGTCACGTAGAAAGTGCATAATACCGCAATTATTATCATTACCACACTGAAACTACGCTGTCTAAAATGCAGTTCTTCTGTGAGACAACTCGGCAGAGAAGATTCCGCATGCCAAGTGATCTGTTTGGCTCAGTCAATAAGAAAAACTGCTTTGCGAATCGGCGTTCATTTTAAGATGTAGTGTATCAGAGCGGCAGTGACTTCATGGTGTCTTTGCCGATAATGTCACATTCACATCTGGCTTTGAACATATTGCTTTGCAACTCGCTTCCATGTGCTCTACTAACAACATCTTAATGAGGCAAGGAGGGGAAAAAAACCATCAGCGTGAAAATCTATGTGGATATAGTTAGAGAGGGCAAACAAGTTAATGGATGATGCTACCCATAATGCAGTGTGGGAACTTGGGTTTATTCTGATTTTGGGGTGAGATTAATTGCTATCTAAGGTGTTTACTAAGCACTTAACTATGCACCAAGCAAGCACTGCTCTACTTGCTGGGTTGGATACTTCTAGTCCTGGCTCTGCCACTTCAGTTTCCTCATTCATAAAATGGGGATTAAATATTTGTTTTCCCTTCTTTAAGACTGTGTTCTACCTGATTTTATTTATTTTTTAATGGTATTTCTTACTACGTGCAAGGCGCTGTACTAAGCACTGGGGTGAGGGCAAGTTAATCAGGTTGGACCAGTCCCTGTCTGACATGGGGCTCACAGTCATAATCCCCATTTTACAGATGAGGTAACTGAAGTGAGGAAGATGAAGTGGCTTGCCCAAGGTCACACAGCAGACGGGTGGTGGACCCAGGATTAGAACCCAGGGCTTCGGACTCCCAGGCCTGGGCTCTATCCACTAGGCCACCCTGCTTCTCTTCGTGATCAGTGAGAAGCAGCGTGGCTCAGTGGAAAGAGCTCGGGCTTTGAGTCAGAGGTCATGGGTTTAAATCCTGGCTCCACCAATTGTCAGCTGTGTGACTTTGGGCAAGTCACTTCACTTCTCTGGGCCTCAGTTACCTCATCTGTAAAATGGGGATTAAGACTGTGAGCCCCCCCATGGGACAACCTGATCACCTTGTAACCTCCCCAGTGCTTAGTGCAGTGCTTTGCACATAGTAGGCGCTTAATAATATGCCATCATCATCATCATCAGTGGGGAAGGCTTTGACAATTCCATTTATCCACCTGTCGACTGGTATGGATGTGGAGGAGGAATGTTGCCTAACAGAAAGTTTCCGGGCCTGGGAATCAGAGGGCCCGGCTTCTACTCCCGGCTCTGCCACTTGCCTGCTGTGAGACCTTAGGCAAGTCATGTCACTTCTCTGTGCCTCAGTTACCTCATCTGTAAAATGGGGATTAAGATTGTGAGCCCCACATGGGACACTCTGTTCACCTTGTATCCTCCCCAGTGCTTAGAACAGTGCTTTGCACATAGTAAGCGCTTAACAAATACCAAAATTATTATTACTTCTCTGTTATTATTATTATTATTAATAATGACTATTATTATTGTCACTTCTCTGTGCCTCAGTTACCTCATCAGGGAAACAGAGATTCAATGCTTATTCCCTCCCCTACTTGGGCAACAAGCCCTTTGTGGGACAGGGACTGTATCTGACCTATCTTGGAGCTACCCAAGCGCTTAAAACAGGGCTTGACATAGAGTAAGCCGTTAACAAATACCATAAACTAATTACAATGATAACAACAACAACAACAACCCCCCCACACACACACACACACAAGTCCTGCAGGCCCCAAAGCTATCAATGACAGGTGTTTGGATAGAAACTCAGACTTTGAGTGACTCTAAGTCATATGCTGCCCACCTGCTCCATGCAAAACAGTGCAGTAACTGCCTGGGAGAATTATAACAGCAGCTAAAGGCCATCCCTGTCTTTAATAATTATAACCATAATTACGGTATTTGCTAAGCGTTTACTATGTGCCAAGCACTGTTCTAAGCACTGGGGTAGATACAAGGCAATCAGGTTGTCCCACATGGGGCTCACAGTCTTCATCCCCATTTTACAGACGAGGTAACTGAGGCCCAGAGAAGTTAAGTGGCTTGCCCAAGGTCACAGAGCAGACAAGTGGCAGAGCTGGGATTAGAACCCATGACCTTCTGAGTCCCAGGCCCATGATCTATCAGCTAGACCACGGCTGGGGTTGACAGAAAATCATTTTCGTGTGGGAGGGAAGGAAAATGTAAAATGGGTAAGTGTGAAAAAAGGAGCTTAAGCATTTGAGTATTCACATCAATGTATACAAAATTGTGGTATTTCCTCTCCATCGGCTTTAAAGCACTCAATCACTTCATTCATTCATTCAATCGTATCTACTGAGCGCTTACTGTGTGCAGAGCACCGTACTAAGCACTTGGGAAGTACAAGTCGGCAACATATAGAGACGGTACCTCACCTCACTGCTCTCCTAGTACACTCCAGCCAGTACTCTTCGCTTCTCTAACTGCCACCCTTCTCACTGTTCTTGTCTATCTTGTCTATCTCGCTGCCAAACTCTCGCCCTAGTCCTGCCTCTGGCCTGGAACCTGCCTCTCCATATCAGACAATGACTCTCCCCATGATCAAATCCTTCCAGAAGGCCCATCTCCTCCAAGAAGCCGCTCCCGACTATTTATTTTATTTTGTTAGGATGTTTGGTTTTGTTCTCCGTCTCCCCCCCTTTTAGACTGTGAGCCCACTGCTGGGTAAGGACTGCCTCTATATGTTACCAACTTGTACTTCCCAAGCGCTTAGTACAGTGCTCTGCACACAGTAAGCGCTCAATAAATACGATTGATGATGATGATGATGATAACTAGGCCCTCATTTCCTCTTGTCCCACTCCCTTCTGCATCACCCTTGCTTTTTCGATTTGCTCCCTTTATTCACCCCTCCCTTAGCACCACATCACTTGTGAATTCATATCTGTAATTCATTAATTGTCTGTCTTCCCCTCTAGACGCTAAGCTCACTGTGGAAAGGGAACTTGTCTACTGACTGTTATACTATACTCTCCCAAGCGCTCAGTACAGTGCTCAATAAATACGATCAATGTTTTGTTTGATGGCTATCAATTATTACGCTGCAGGGAAGGTCTCCTGGAGGAAGTGTGACTTGAATAATGCTTTGATGGTGGGGAGAGTGGTGGTGTCGCAGATATGGAGGGAGAGGGAGTTATTACATTTCTTTGCATACAGTAAGCACTCAATAAATAGGATTGAATGAGGGAGCTCCAGAGGAACTTCTAGAAGACAGGAACATGATAAACCGGGACAAAGAATTCTCCCTTCTTGCTGATTGACTCTACTCTTCCCTCCAAGTGCTCAGCACAGTGTTATACACACAGTCTGTGCTCAGGAAATGCTACAGATGGAATCATTTATTGAGGACTTACCGTGTGCAGAGCACTGTACTAAGCACTTGGTCAATATTATGACTGAGTATCCACAGGTTCCCTGCTAGGGCTTAGTACAGTACTCTGCACATAGTAAGTGCTAATAAATCATCAATCGTATTTATTGAGCGCTTGCTATGTGCAGAGCACTGTACTAAGCGCTTGGGAAGTACAAATTGGCAACATATAGAGACAGTCCTACCCAACAGTGGGCTCACAGTCTAAAAGGGGGAGACAGAGAACAAAACCAAACATACTAACAAAATAAAATAAACAGAATAGATATGTACAAATAAAATAAATAAATAAATAGAGTAAAAAATATGTACGAACATATATACATATATACAGGTGCTGTGGGAAAGGGAAGGAGGTAAGATGGGGGGGGATGGAGAGGGGGAGGAGGGGGAGAGGAAGGAATGCGCATTATTAAAGCCAAATCCCATCCTTGTTCCTGACCAGGATTTCTTCTCCGGAGCCACTGCTTCCCCTTCCGCCTCCCCCAAACCCCCAAAGAGACAGCACACAGCTCCTCTGTAGCATTTTGTGTAGAACAATTTATACCAGAATTGTCATCATTTAATTAATATGGAAATGATTCAAGCATCAGCAATTTGCAATGTTTCCTAATTATCTCCTGAAGTTTATTGAATTGTGTGGGTGACTTGGAATACTGGGTTCTGCCGGCTAAGGCGATTTATAGCATTAAAGCGCACACATTAATGGATTCCAAGGCACGGGGAGTTATTTTTTGGCTTTTTACAAGGTAAGATAGGGCTCCTGTTGAATGGAGACCTGCTTGGTCACTCCAACTGACACACGACAGGCATAAAAGCTTGCAGGGAAAAGAAAGCAAGTTCTTTTCAACTGAGTCTGGGACCGAGAAGAAATGGAAATAGATGGCTGAGAGCTTGATCCTTTTTCTGGGTTGCATTTGTTAAGCGTTTACTATGTGCTAAGAAGCAGCGTAGCTTAGTGGATAGACCCTGGGCTTGGGAGTCGGAGGACGTGGGTTCTAATCCCGGCTCTGCCACTTGTCAGCTATGTCACCTTGGGCAAGTCACTTCACTTCTCTGGGCCTCAGTTACCTCATCTGGAAAATGGGGATGAAGACTGTGAGCCCCACGTGCGATATCCTGATTACCTTGTTTCTACTGCAATACTTAGAACAGTGCATGGCACATAGTAAGTGCTTAAATACCATAATAATAATAATAGGAATAGTAGAAGTAGCATTTATTGAGGTTCTACATGGCACAGAGAACTGAGAAGCAGTGTGGTTGAATTTATTCTAGATTGTAAACCCGGTGGGGGCAGGGATTGTCTCTGTTGCTGAATTGTACTTTCCAAGCGCTTAGTACAGTGCTCTGCACACAGTAAGCGCTCAATAAATACGAATGAATGAATGAAAGAGCACAGGACAGGGAATCAGAAAACCTGGGTTCTAATCCCAGCCTCAACCCTTACCTACTACATGAACTTGGGAGAGTCCCAATTTCATTGGTGCCTCAGTTTCCTCATCTGTAAAATGGAGATTAAATGCTTATTCTCTCTCCCTCTAGACTGTGGGCTCTGTGTAGGTCAGGGGTAGTTTTGGATCTATTTAAGTTATTTATGTACCAGGTCTTAGTAGAGTATATGCCACATGGTAAACGCTTAATAAGTTAAATAAATAAGGTAATAAGCATTTGGGAAGTAGCGTGGCCTAATGGATAGAGCACTGGCCTGGAGTCAGAGGAACTTGGGTTCTAATCCCAGCTCTGCCACTTGTTTGCTGTGTGACCTCAGGCAAGTCACTTCCATTCTCTATGCTTCAGTTCCATCATCTGTACCAGGGAGGTAAAGACTGTAAGCCCCATGTGAGAGGGGGATTGAGTCCAACCCGGTGACCCTGCAGCTACCCCAGATCTTAGTAAGTGCTCAATAAATACCACTGAATGAACAAATGAACTAAGGACCCATCTCCCCAAACCATAACACCAGCTCTAAGAGTTTCCCATGGCCTCAACTCCTGGCACACACACCATCGTGAACTCCCAATAAATCAAGGTGCTTATACCATCCCGAAGACACAATTCAAATAAAAGTAAATGGGGGAGAACACATCTTCAACATCACAGACCTCAGGCACACACTTCTTCTCGCTAGTACTTAAATGCCAAATCAAAAAAGATGTTAGTTTTCTACTTCTGCGACCTGGCATTTTCTCAATTGTGGCAACAAGAACCATGGGTCAGAATTTTTTTTTGCGGGGGAGTAGGATATTTCTTAGGTACTTACTGTGTGTCATCACTGTTCTAAACTCTCGGCAAGATACAAGTTAATTAGGTTGAACACAGTCCCTGTCCTACATGGGGCTCATGTTCTAAGTAGGAGGGAAATGGAAGTGAAAGCCAAGATGACCCAGACGACCTCTTCTTTGTCACTGCAACTGCTTTACCACTTAAGACCCCTTAGAATGAAAGCCCCACAAGGGACGGGGCCTGTATCCAACCCAATTTGTTTCTATCTACCCGAGTGCTTAGTACAGTGCTTGGCATGTACTGAGTTTTCAACAAATATTACTATTATTATTATCAGGATTGGCAATTATTATGAATAAAGTCAATGTGAGATCATACCTTCATTTTCAATAGAAAAAAACAATTTTTTCTACTATAATGATAATAATAATAATGATGGCATTTGTTAAGCACTATGTGCAAAGCACTGTTCTAAGCGCTGGATCTACTGATGTCGAATATTCCGTCAAAATCTTCATTTTCAAAATACGGACAGCTCTTCCTTTTCGAGCCCAAAGCTGAAATTTTGCACTGGTGCTTGGAAGAATGAAATTGGATCAACGATTTCTAAGGCATTAGCTGGGGTTTCTAAGGGATTGCTTCGAACTTGAGTTAGAGTGTGAGATCTTTTTGATAATGAGTATCACACAATTAAATATCGGCAATGACAAGCAAACCGTGTCTGGATGGAGATGTGCATTTGGTCCTAAAACAATGTCGTGTTCTCTCCTCATACGTGTCCACACGCAAACACACACACAACCCCCCTCCCACACACACATGCACACACTAGAAAAAAAACCCATCTACACATGTTCGTTGAAACTCAAACTGCAGGAAATCCGGGGTCCAGTCAGGTTTTAAATTGGACTTGTTCTTTCTTCCTGGAGTCCCAAAACAGTCGCCCATCTGCATACTCCATTAATGGTCCCAGTCAACACCACTGGGAGAAGTTCAAGGTGGCTCATAAGCCCAGACTTTTATCTGGCTTTACAAATTTCAGATGGAAACTTGGTTATTTTAGTGTTTAATGTGCCAGCGTTCTAAGCAATTGCATTAAATGGACTGTGTAAATGAAAGGACAAACAAACCAGAGCTGCAAAAAAAACCTCATCCTCCCACCAGCCCACTTTTAATGAAAGAAATTAGAGAACGCTTCTATAAGGACATCACTTCTCCACTCAATTATTGCCGGAATCAGCCCAAGACAAAAATGTCTTCCTCATGAGTCACGTCTGATTTTGCTCCTTAAAAATCTGATCTTCTCTGAGGAGAACTGCAGCTACTAATAACGAGAAAATGCCAACATTAGAGAAGCGGCAAGACCAAGGAGATAGAACCTAGGCTTGGGAATCACAAAGACCTGGGTTCTAATCCTGGCTTTGCCGCTTGTCTACTGTGAGGTCTTGGGAAAATCACTCAACTTCTCTGGGCTTCAGTTCCCTCATCTGTAAAATGAGAATTAAGACCCGTGAGCCCCACGTTGGACAGAGACTGTGTTCAAAACGAGTATCTTCTATCTACTCCAGCACTTCGAACAGGGTTTAGCCCATAGAAAATGCTTAACAAATATCATTAAAAAATCAATAAGAATTCTGTCATAGTGCCTGACCGTAAGCTTGTTGAAGGTCAGTTCTGGGTCTCTAGCTCAGAGACACTTTCTCAAGCATTTTGCGCAGTGTTCCACACTGCGTGATGGTGGAGTGGTCCATTAGGAAAGACAGTTGCCATAAAGTCCAGATTTTGTGGGGGGTTTTTACATAAAGGATTTGTTTTCACTCTCATAATGGCACCAGGAGAGTTTCCAGTCCTCTACTAGTCTCAGTCAAGGGAGGGAGAGACAAGCAGAGGCCTACCCATTCCATTCCTTCTTTCCTCTCCCCCTCGTCCCCCTCTCCATCCCCCCGCCTTACCGCCTTCCCCTCCCCACAGCACCTGTATATATGTATATATGGTTGTACATATTTATTACTCTGTTTATTTATTTATTTATTTATTTTACTTGTACATTTCTATCCTACTTATTTTATTTTGTTGGTATGTTTGGTTCTGTTCTCTGTCTCCCCCTTTTAGACTGTGAGCCCACTATCGGGTAGGGACTGTCTCTATGTGATGCCAATTTGTACTTCCCAAGCGCTTAGTACAGTGCTCTGCACATAGTAAGCGCTCAATAAATACGATTGATTGATTGATTGATTGATTCCTAGCTTGGCCAGTGGCTAGCGAGTGGAAGGCAATCTGCTACAAATCAAAACTCACCTGTGCAAGGCAGCAGCAGCATGGAGGAGAGTTGAGGGTGGAGATTCAAGTTGACTGCACAGAAGGAGGCAATGGTAAACTACTTCTGTATTTTTACCAAGAAAACTCTATGGAAACGCTGCCCGAATGATTACAGATGGAGAGCGGGCCGTTATGGGAGAGATGCATTCATGGATTCACTATGGGTTGGACTCGACGGCATAAGACAAGATAAGGAACTGTTTATGGCTAACTTACCGCAGCGCCGTGCCGAGGATCAATCAAGGAATCAATCGCATTTACTGAGCACTTCCGATGTGCAGAGCACTGTCCCGAATGCTTGGGAGAGTTCAGTTATCAGAATTCCCTACCCACGGTGAGTTCACAGTCTCCCAAATGCTTAATATAGTGTTCTACACACAGCAAACTCTCAGTAAACACCTCTGATGTATTGACTGATGGATTGATTGACGTGGTGGTGCTCCCCAGAAAACAATGGGCAATTCATTCATTCATCCAATAGCATTTACTGAGTGCTTACTATGTGCAGAGCACTGTCCTAGGCACTTGGGAAGTACAAATCTGCAACATATAGAGATGGTCACTACCTGAAGGTAGCCTCAGTGGTCTTTGTTGCCCATGCTATTTATTTTTTAAATTTAGTTAATTGTATTGGCTAAGTGATTACTAATACGTCAAACACTGTTCTAAGTGCTAGGGTAAGTAGGAGTTAATTAGGTGTGACACAGACTATGAGCCCTTTGGGGGACAGGGACTAAGTAGGTGGGAGAATAAGTATGCCCATTTTGCACCTAAGGAAACGGAGGCATGGAGAATTTGAGTGACTTGCCCAAGGTCACACAGCAAGCAATTGGCAGAGGTGAGATTGGAACCCAAGTCATTTTGACTTCCAGGCACGTGCTCGGTCTATTAGGCCATGCTGTTACTCCAGTCAGCTACTTTTCAGGATTCCTGCTCGGCTTCTTTACCTCGTGAGATGCGCCAGGTTGTTCTTGGATCAGAAATCTGCCTAACTGATGGTAGAAGTCCAGGAGGTGGAACCGGGACTAGAACCCAGGTATCCAATCAATCAATCGATTCATCAATTGCATTTATTGTGAGCTTACTGTGCTAAGCACTTGGGAGATTACAATATAGCAGAGTTGGGGAACCTGTTCCCTGTCCACAAGGAGCTGACCATCTATCTGAAAGAAGAGAAAAACTAATATAATTTATGTATGTGGACATAAGTGCTGAGGGGTGAAGAAGAGGGAGCAAATTTAAGTATAAGGTGACAAAGAAGGGAGCGGGAGAAGAGGAAATGAGGGCTTAGTCTGGGAAGGCCTCTTGGAGAAGATGTGCCCTCAGTAAGGGTTTGAAGGTGGAGAGGGTAATTGTCTATTGGATATGAAGAAAGAGGGAATTCCAGGCCAGAGGCAGGTGGTGGGCAAATGGTCAGCGGCGAGATAGGCGAGATGGAGATATGGTGAGAAAATAAGCATTAGAGTGTAGTGTGCGGGCTGGGCTGAAGTAGGAGAGCAGTGAGGTGAAGCAGGAGGGGGCAAAGTGATTGGGGTTTGAAAGCCCATGGCAAGGAGTTTCTGTGTGAAGGGGAAATGGATGGGCAACCTCTCGTGTTTCTTGAGAAGCGGGGAAACACGGTCTAAACATTTTTGCAGAGAAATGATCCGGGCAGCAGAGTGAAGTATGGACCGGAGTGGGGAAAGCCAGGAGGCAGAGAGATCAGCAAGGAGGCTGGTACAGTAATCAAGGCGTGTTAGGATAAGGGCTTGGATTGACGAGGTAGCAGTTTGGATGGAGAGAGAGAGGATTTTAGCACAGTTGTGTATCCCTAAAGGACACAGCTGTCTGTGGTCTTTGCACTGGACACTCAGCTTGGCATGTGGCAGAAACTGCATGGACTACTGGAAACCATGTGGGACAAGGAGGCAAGAGACCCGAGTTCAGGTCCCAGCTCGAACACTGGGCCTGATGTCCATGTTTGGGCAAGTCGCTTAACCTTTCTGGACCTCAGTTTCCTCATCTGTGAAATTAGAATAGTATTAACTCCTGCCTCTTCCTACCTCACAGAATCTGTTACCTAAAAGCAAAGAATCATTGTCACCAACAATACTGTTCTAGGAACGCGGATTTGCACACAGACAGTTTGAAGATGTCAGCTATTCCACTTTTTTTATGGTATTCGTTATGGCCTTCCAATGTGCCAGGCACTGTACTAAGCACTTGGGTATACACAAGTTAATAATAATAATAATAATAATAATGATGGCATTTATTAAGCGCTTACTATGTGCAAAGCACTGTTCTAAGCGCTGGGGAGGTTACAAGGTGATCAGGTTGTCCCACGTGGGGCTCACAGTCTTCATCCCAATTTTACAGATGAGGTAACTGAGGCCCAGAGAAGTGAAGTGACTTGCCCAAAGTCACACAGCTGGCAATTAGCAGAGCCAGGATTTGAACCCATGACCTCTGACTCCAAAGCCCGGGCTCTTTCCACTGAGCCACGCTGCTTCTCTGAAGCTTCTCTGAATCAGGTTGGACACGGTCCCTGTCCCACCTAGGCCTCACAATCTTAATCCCCATTTTGCAGATGAGGTAACTGAGGCACAGGGAAGTGATTTGCCTAAAGTCACACAGCAGGCAATGGCAGTGCCAGGATTAGAACTTTGGACTCCCAGGCCTGTGCTCTATCCATTAGGCCACACTGCTTCTCTTCACCTACAGTAAGTCCCGATCCGCTGGCTTCTGACAATAATCAAATTAATAACGATGATAACAGTACTAATGGTACTTGTTAAGTGCTTACTACGCATCAGGCACTGGGGTAGATCCAAGGAAATCAGACAGAACAGAGTCTTTGTCCCACACGAGGCTCACAGTCTAAGACGGAGGAAGAACAGGTATCAAATCCCCATTTTCCAGATGAGGAAAGTGAGGTACAAAGCAGTAAAGTGACATCAGGCCGGGGAGAGCACCAGAATTAATAATTATAATAATGATAACTGTGGTATTTGTTAAGCGCTTACTGTGTGCCAGGCACTGTACTAAGCGCTAGGGTAAATACAAGGGAATCAGGTTGGACAAAGTCCCTGTCCCACATTATTATTATGATGGTATTTGTTAAGTGCTTTCTATGTGCTGAGTACTTGTTCTAAGCGCTGGGATAGATACAAGATTATCACACTGTCCCACGTGGGGCTCACAGTCTTAATCCCCCTTTTACAGATGAGGTAACTGAGGCACTGAGAAGTGAAGTGTCTTGTCCAAAGTCACATGGCTGACAAGCGGCCGAGCCAGGATTAGAACCCATGACCTCTGACTCCCAAACCCATGCTCTTTCCACTAAGCCAGGCTGCTCCTCTAATGCTTCTCACTGGGGTGCCCAGTCTCGATCCTGTTCTACAGATGAGGTAACTGAGGCACAGAGAAGTGAAGTGACTTACCCAAGGTCACACAGCAAGAAAGTTAGTACTTGGGCCTATGCTGTTTCCACTGGGACATGCTGCTGCTCTGATGCCTTAGACTAATTCACTTTCTATCTTTTCACAGAAGTAGCATGACCTTAGCGGAAAGGGAACAGGCCTGAGTTCTAATCCCAGCTCCACCAACTGCCTGCTGTGTGACTTTGGGCAAGACATTTACCTTCTCAGTGCTTCAGGGTGCTTCGTTTAATGATAATTAATGATTATTGTACTTGGTAAGCCCTTACTATGTGCCAAGCACCGGTCAGGGGTTCAAATCCCGACTCCGTCACTTGTCGACTGTGTGACTTTGGGCAAGTCACTTAACTTCTCTGGGCTCAGCTACCTCATCTGTAAAATGGAGATTCAGACTGTGAGCCCCCCGTGGGACAGCCTGATCACCTTGTAACCTCCGCAGCGCTTAGAAGTGCTTTGCACATAGTAAGCGCTTAATACATGCCATCATAATTATTATTATAATTCTTATTCAAAACACTGGGCATCAGATTGGACACAGTCTGTGTCCCACATGGGGCTCACAGTCTTCATCCCCATTTTACAGTTGAGGTAACTGAGGCACATGGAAGTGGCTTGTCCAAAGTCATACAGCAGACAAGTGTCGGAGTTGGAATTAGAACCCGGCACTTAGAACAGTGCTTGGTACATAGTAAGCCCTTAACAAATATCATTTAATAAAACCCCCCAAAACCCAGGTTCTTCTGACTCCGAGGCCCGGGCTCTAGCCACTAAGCTACGCTCCTTCTCATTTGTCATATGGGGATTCAAAACCTCTTTTCCCTCTTACTTGGGTTGTGAACTCCATATGGGTCAGGGACTGTGTCCAAACCCAATTCACTTTCTTCTACTCCAGCGCCTAGAACGCTGCTTGACACACAGAAAGCGCTTAAGAAATCCCAGATGCAAAAAACCAAAGAGAATTGGATTGTTTCTATCAACAGAGTTAGGGCAGATCTTAGCACGTTGCCAAGATGAGTTAAAGGATCGATAACTCATGAAAATCACTGTTTTCTAGATCTCTCCAGCTAAGTTTGCTTGACCTCTTTTTCTCTTCGGCCCTAAACAGGCAGTTTTCACACTGACTGACACAAACTTTTCTCCAGTCTCCTGAGATAAGGACCACTTCTGCCTGGACAGGCACGAGGAAAAAACCTCTTTTTTCTAGGTCAGAGGCTACTTCAGAGAGTTTTACTGATTGTGTCTCTTTTTCCACCTCCAATTCAAACTTGCAGGGATTATCCCTCTAGACTGTAAACTCATCCTCTAGGCTAAATTCGTGTTTTGGGCAGGGAACGTTTCTGCTAATTCTGTGTTCTTGTGCTCTCCCGAGCGCTTAGTACAGTGCTCTGCACATAGTAAGCAGTCAATAAATATGATTGATTGATTATTTTCTGTGCTTCAATCCACCTTATTCCATCGAGAAGCAGCGTGGCTCAGTGGAAAGAGCCCCGGCTTGGAAGTCAGAGGTTGTGGGTTCTAATCCCTACTCCGCCACTTGTCAGCTGTGTGACTTCGAGCTAGTCACTTCACTTCTCTGTGCCTCAGTTATCTCATCTGGAAAATGGGGGTTAAGACTGTAAGCCTCATGTGGGACAACGAGATTACTTTGTATCTTTCCCAGCACTTAGAACAGAGCTTGGCACATAGTAAGCGCTTAAATACTGTCATTATTATTAGTATTATCCTCAGGCTTTACTTCAACTCGGATTCTGTTTTCCCAGTCTGCAAACCGATACTTCAGTCAGGCCATCAATGGAACCTATTTGGATGTGAGGTTTTTTGCCCTGATTACTAAGCTAAACGCTTGGAAAAGTGTGATGGCAGAAGAGATGGTTCTCTGGCTTCAGTAAGCTTACAATCCTACTTTCTCTCTTCTCCCTTTGGTTCCTCCCAAAGGACACCTTAGCCTATTGTCTCTGAACAATTTCCCCTAATAATAATAATAATAATGGCATTTGTTAAGTGCTTGCTATGTGGGAAACACTGTACTAAGTGCTGGGGTAGATGTAGATCTGCTCCCACAGAGGGCTCACAGTTGAAGTGGGAGGGAGAACAGGTTCTTTTTGCAGGTGAAGAAACTGAGGTCTAGAGATGTGAAGTGATTTGCCCAATGTCACACAACAGGTAAATGACATCCCTACTTCTGTCTGTTGTCTTGGCCAGTCTATTGTCCAGGGTCCACTGCTGTCAGAAATCTTTTCTCACGCCTCATCCTCTCCCTTGCCCACCCACTCCGTCCCCACATTTTAACAAACAATTCAGAAGGCTGAAGCGTCTTCAGAGAGGAACAGGTTAAACTGCGAGACCGGAATGACTGACAGGAGAGAGCACGCCTCTGTGAGTCAGAAGGATCTGGATTCGAATCCTGGCTCTGCCAGCTGCTGTGTGATGTTGGACAAGTCACAACTTCTCTGGGCCTCAGTTCCCTCATCTGTAAATTGGGGGCTGAGACTACAAGTCCTGTGTGAGACAGGGACTGTGTCCAACCTGGTTAACTTGTATCTACCCCAGATCACATAAGAAGCACTAAACAAATATCGTCAATAAAAATAAAAAGGACAGAGCGAGAAGACCAAGATTCGACACCATATATTCGAATCTGTGACCTTTGGGCATTTGGTATTCGCCCCATCTCTGTCTCTTCCTCTAAACTTGTAAACTCCCCGTGGGCAGGGAACATGGCTACCAGCTCTGTTACATGGGCATGGGAGTCAGAAAGTCATGGGTTCTCATCCCAGCTCCACCACTTATCTACTGTATGACATTGGGCAGGTCACTTCACTTCTCTGTGCCTCAGTTACCTCATCTGTCAAATGGGGAATGATACTGTGAGTCCCATGCAGGACAGGGACTCCTGCATGGGAGTCCTCATCTAGACTGTGAGCCCACTGTTGGGTAGGGAACTTCTCCATATGTTGCCAAATTGTACGTCCCAAGCGCTTAGTACGTGCTCTGCACACAGTAAGCGCTCAGTAAATACGATTGAATGAATGAATGAATGACAGGGACTCTGTCTAACCCGATTTGCTTGTATCTACCCCAGGGCTTTGTACGGTGTCTGGCACCCAGTAAGAGCTTAAGAAATAGCACTATTATTATTATTATTCACCCAGTTCTGCCATTACCTTGCGGTGGGCAGGTCATTCAATCCCCCTGGCCTCAGTATTTTCATCTGCAAAATGGGGGATGAGTTGGACTTTTAGGGTGTGTCTGATCTGATAATGCTGCATCTTCCCTAGCACTTGGCACATACTAAGTGCTTAATAAAATCCATAATTATTATTTATGACATGCTGGCCTGGCTCGTGTCACTTTGTATTTAACAAATACCATTATTATCATTATTATTATCGTTATTGTAATTGTACCTGTTAACCGCTTATTTGTGCCCAGCACTGTACTAAGCACTGGTGGAGATACAAGCTAATTAGGCTGGATACAGTCCCTGTCCCACATGGAACTCACCAACTGTGAGGGTGAAACTGAGTCCCCATTTTACAGATGAATTATGTGAGGCCCACTGAAGTGACCTGCCCAAGGTCACAACAGCAGACAAGAGGTGGGACCAACCAAAACCCAGGTCCTCTGACACACAGACCCACGCTCTTTCCACTAGACCAAGTGGCCTTTCAAATGGCAAATGCCAATTTCCCTTTCTTCCCCAATAAGGGGAAATAATGATAATAATGATAATTGTGGTATTTCTGAAGCACTTACCAAGTGTTGAGCACTGTTCTAAGCTCTGGGGAAGATACACGATAGTCCGGTGGGATATGGCAGTGTGGCTTCGTGGAAAGAGCACGGGCTTGGGAGGTCATGGGTTCTAATTCCGGCTCTGCCACTTGACTGCTGTGTGACTCTAGGCAAGTCACTTCACTTCTCTCTGCCTCAGTTACCTCATCTGTAAAATGGGGATTAAAACTGTGAGTCCCATGTGGGACAACCTGCTTACCTTTTATCTACCCTAGTGTTTAGAAGAGTGCTTGGCACATAGAAGGTGCTTAACAAATATAATAATAATTATCATTATTATTATACAGCCCCTGTCCCACATGATGATCACAATCATAGAAGGAGGGAGAACAGGTATTAAATCTCCACTGTACCTATGAAGTAATTGAAGCACAGAGAAGTGAAGTGACTTGCCCAAGGTCACACAGCAGGGCATGGCGGAGGCGGCATTAGAACCCTGGTCTTCTGATTCCCAGGCCCGTGCTCCTCTTAGGGCAGCGGTCGCCTACATTTTCACAGTGCATTTCGTGGCCGATAACTCAACCCGCTAAATCATCGGGACGGAGAAGAGTTCACACAGCAAGGTAAATCCACTCTGTCACTGCAGTACAAAGAAAGTGCCTTTCTCAATGATGGCAGAGGATGAGGACAAGAGAGAGGAAAAATAGACAGCAAAAAGTGGAAAGTTTAAAGAATCCCTTCCCAGGGTGGGAGGGAGAGTGGCACAGAAGAAATAATCGTGTAGGATTCAATGAACAGTATTGATTGCCTGCTCTCGGCAGCGGGAACTGAGGCACAGAGAACTTAAGGTCCTTTTGTGTTCTATCTCAAGTTAGCCAGATATATGTTTTCTTAATCCTTTTTATTCCAAACCAAGTCTTTCACTAGAACATTTTTGTGCTTTTCTCCTCCATTGGAGCATAAGAGCCCTGCAGACAGGGAACTTACCTCTTTTTCATTCTAATATTTCCCAAGCACCTAGTACAATACAGGGGCACTCAATCAAAGCTACTATTACCACTACTGCTTCATTATACTTTTATACTCTAAATCAAGCAGGTTTCCTTCATGATTTCACATTCAGAATCAAGTCCTTCCCTAGTTACCTATTTTTATTCTTTGAATTTTCTAAAACAAGCCTTGCACAAGAAGTAAGATCGTTGTGGGCAGGGAATGTGTCTGTTCATTGTTACTTTATACTCTCCCAAGTGCTTAATACAGTGCTTTGCACACGGTAAGTGCTCAATAAATATGACTGAATGAATGAAGAAGCCTAGCCTAGTAGATATAGCACAGACCTGGGAATCAGAAGGACCTGGGTTCTAATCCTACTCCATCATTTGTCTGCTGAGTGACCTCGGGCAAGTCACTGCACTTCTCTGGGCCTCAGTTCCCTCATCTGTAAAATGGGGACTAAGACTGCGAGCCCCTGATGGGACACACACAACGTTCAACCTGAGTAACCCATATATACATCAGCACTTAATACAGCACCTGGCACATAGTAAGGGCTTAACAAATACCATAAAAAAAAGAAAATGCATTTCTTAAAGTTGGTATGCTCTTCGGCAAGTCTTTCCAGTTCTTAAAGCACAGTTCATTTTTATGAACATTTATTTCTTCCATGATGTCTAAGATGCCATATAACCCAGTTAAAAGCAGTCCAAATCCACTTCAAATGTGCTTCTCCGTTCACTAATTTGGGAATCCAGACTCAAAAACCTATTAAATTTGGGCCCGCCGAAAACTCCCCCGATGTTTATTACATAAGCATATTGTTCCAAGACCTTCCCATTGCTGGCCCATTTTTTTTTTTTAAAAAAAGCAAACCAAACGAGAAAAAACCATTTCAAATAATACGAGGGCCAGGCCTTGATGAAGTAGAAATCCAATCCAATCTAGAGCTAAAGGAAGAATGCCCTTTTCTTCCCGTGTAGAGCTACGGCAAAGATGGTTTTGTCTTTAGAAGCAACTTCAACTATGACAGACCTCAAACACTAACACTTCTTCCTTAAATTCATTCAATTGTATTTTCATTCATTCATTGATTCAATCATATTTACTGAGCGCTTACTGTGTGCAGAGCACTTGTCTAAGCTCCTGGAAAGTAAAATTTGGTAACAGAGACAATCCCTACTTATCCCTATTTAATTGAGTGCATACTGTGTGCTATATCGTCTTGACTGTAAGCTCCTTGTGGGTAGGGAATGTGGCTATCAATTCTGTTGGATCGTCCATGCACAAGCGCTTAGTACAAGGCTTTTCAAATGCTAACTGCTCAGTAAACACCATTGATTGACATTCTTTGCTTCTGATGTGCTGGCCATTCATTCATTCTTTCATTCAATCGTATTCATTGATCACATCCTGCAAAGCACCGTACTAAGCACTTGGGAAAGTACCATACGACAATAAATAGACACACTCCTGCCCAAAACGAGCTCATGGACTCTCTCTAGTGCTTACTACAACAGTAGTAAGGAGTTCATTGAGCACCTGCTAGGTGTAATTAGCCAAACGAAGCACTAGGAAAAGCACAACAAAACCACCAGATATGTTTCTTGCCCACAAGGACTTTCCATTTTAATGTGGGAGATGGACAAAAAAAAATACTGAAAAGCAGTGTAGCTAGATGATATTATTCAATTGCACGTTCAAGCAGTGTGGCTTAAGGGGAAAGAGCCCAGGCTTGGGAGTCAGAGGACATGGGTTTTAATCCTGGTTCTGCCTTTTGTCTGCTGTGTGACTTTGGGCAAATCCTTTAACTTCTCTGTGTCTCAGTTACCTCATCTGTAAAATGAGAATTAAGATTGTGAGCCAAGTGGGACAACCTGATTACCTTCAATCTACCCCAGAACTTAGAACAGCACTTGGCACATAGTAAGTGCTTAACAAATGTCATTATTATCACTATTATATATATACACACATATATACATGGGTTTAGGTTCAGTGTTCTACAGTTCTACATCCAGCAAACTCTGAGTAGCCATCATTGATTGACTGATTGACAGGGCCTGTTGTATTTATTATTACTGTGTAGGGAAAGAATTTCCTTGTTTTCTGCACCAATTCAATACAATGTCTATCCCTACACAGTCCCCGAGGAAAAAAAAATAAATAAGCCTCCAATTACCAATGGTGGACTACTGAACACATCTTAGATCATTTTCTTTAGCCAAGCCAAGTTTCCATTCCCAAAATTAGGCAAGCATGTCGAACTTGAAACAAAGACCACAGTTCCTCATAGGGGCCATATAAAATGTTAAAAAATCCCATGATTTTCACTGCACTCTACTCGCGTGACAGTCCAGAGGTTGCACATTTCCTTTGGGATTTAAAGCCGGGGGACAGGGATTTAATGAAATCTTTTGCCCCAGGGCTCCGAGCTGAGTTCCGATCAAGCCAAAAATGAAATCATGCACTACTGGTTTCTCTAACAGACTGTAGCAGCTCTGAGCGTACTCACGTCTATCCACAGAGGGGCACATGTGCACTCAAACACACAAATACACAAACACACACTCTCACAAGCAAAATTCCCTATTCTGATTCCTTTTTTTATGGTACCCATTAAGTGCTTACTATGTGTGGAACACTGAACTAAGAGTTAGGATAGATACAAGCTAATCAGGTTGGACACAGTCCTTGTCCCACAATGGGCTCACAGGCTCCGTGAGAAGGAGAATGGGTATTGAATCACCATTTCACAGTTGAGGAAACTGTGGCACAGATAAGTTAAGTGACCTGCCCGAGATTCCACAGCAGGCAAGTGGCAGAATCGGAATCAGAGGCCGGGTCTTCTGTCTCCCAGACCCGGGCTCTTTCCACTAAGCCACGCTGATTCAACGCCAGAGACAGCTATAACAAGCTGGTGGCTTTTCTCTTCCCCCGCCTTTGAGCCAAAGCTTCCCCTTCAAGTGGATAATGATCATTCTAGGACACCTGAGGATTTTTCAGATTGCTCATTACACCCATTATGAGCAGGCAAAAATGAGAATACAATATCCACCAACCGTGTACCCCCACACAGACACTATTTGCATAAATGAAAATAAAAATTAGACATTTGAAAATCCATTAAAACAGTCTTATCTCTTTCAGGCTTTCAGGACTGTAGTATGTTTCACCATCAACATCAGAATGAAGAATCCTACCTTCCTTTCCTATTTAGAATATCTTAATGCGACTACTGGGAATACTGGGAAGATTTTCCCCAGGAGGTCTTGGAAATTTCAACTGCTTCACCCTATTTTCCCCAGTTTTGTTTCTCATTTTACCTATTTGACCAATGCTTCAAAGCCTGCGAATCAAAACAATCCCATCTCGCACACTATTTAGATGATTTATTGTTGTATTAGAAGACATTCATTCATTCAGGCTTATTGAGTGCTTACTGTGTGCAGAGCACTGTGCTAATCATCAATCGTATTTATTGAACGCTTACTGTGTGCAGAGCACTGTACTAAGCACTTGGGAAGTACAAGTTGGCAACATATAGAGACAGTCCCTACCCAATAGTGGGCTCACAGTCTAAAAGACTAAGTTTCTGGGAAAGTACAATACAACAATAAACAGACACTTTCCCTACCTACGACAAGCTTACAGTCTAGAGAAGGGGAGACAGAAAACAAGAGAAATAAATTTCATATATGTATAAGACTGTGAGCCCATTGTTGGGTAGGGAACGTCTCTATATGTTGCCAACTTGTACTTCCCAAGCGCTTAGTACAGTGTTCTGCACACAATAAGCGTTCAATATACACGACAATGAATGAATAAGTACTTTGGGGATGGGAGGGCAGATGAAAAAATGGAGCAAGTCAAGGCAATGCAGAAGGGAGCGGGAGAAGAGGAAAGCAGTGGGCGGGGGGCTAGTCTGGGAAGGCTTCTTGGAGGAGATATGCCTTCAATAAGCCTTTGAAAGGGGGGGAGAGTCGTTGTCTTTCGGCTTTGAGGAGGGAAGGCATGCCAGGCCAGAGGCAGGATGTGGGCCAGGGGTTGGAGGTGAGAAAGGCAGAGATCGAGGCACAGAGAGAAGGACAGCACTAGAGGAGTGGGTTGTTAAAGGAGAGTAGTGAGGTGAGGTGGGAGGAGGCAAGGTGGTGGAAGCCTTTAAAGCCAATGGTGAAGAGTTTTTGTTTGATGTGATCTTGGATGTTCAACCACTGGAGTTTTTTGAGGAGAGGGGTGACAGGTCCTGAACATTTTGGTAGAAAAATGTTCGGGCAGCTGAGTGAAATATGGACTGGAGTGGGGAGAGACAGGAGGCTGGGAGGGCAGCAAGGAGCTTGATTCAGCGTGGCTCAGTGGAAAAAGCACGGGCTTTGGAGTCAGAGGTCATGGGTTCAAATCCCGGCTCCACCACGTGTCAACTGTGTGACTTTGGGCAAGTCACTTAACTTCTCTGGGCCTCCGTTCCCTCATCTGTAAAATGGGGATGAAGACTGTGAGCCCCACATGGGACAAGCTGATCACCTTGTAAATTCCCCAGCGCTTAGAACAGTGCTCTGCACATAGTAAGCACTTAATAAAAAATGCCATTATTATTATTATTATTATTAAATTATTATTATTCAGTAATCCAGGCGGGATAGGATGAGTGACTGCATTAACGTGGTGGCAGTTTGGATGGAGAGGGAAAGGCAGAATTTAGCAATGTTGCAAAGACAGCTAATCTATCCCCAGTATTTATTGGGCACTTGCTCTGTGGAGAGCACCGTACTACGTGCTTGGAAGAGTACAATAAAACAAATTCGGAAGACACGATCCCTGCCCTCAAGAAGCTTCCCTTCTAGAGGGGAGTCTCTAGTCTAAGAGTAGTAGTAACGGCTTTGGTTGAGCATGATCTCAACCCATCTACTTTCCCAGTCTGACACCGCACTTTCCATTCAATAAACAATTAGTTTTTTGATGCTGATGATTGAACAGCCAATTCTGGCACATTCTTATGGAGAATGAGCCACGGTCCACAACAGCTGTGGACCTATTAACAGGTACTGAACCCTTTTTATGGAGGTGCTCAAATCATTATCTAGTTAATATGCAGTAACTGGCAGGTACAATTGATTTAAATCAAATCTGAAGATTCTCATGTTTTGGTTAAGGTTCCAAATTCTGAAGCTGGCAAAGAAAAATCCCCAAAGCTGACTTAGAAGCTGGAGGAAGGATCGTGTAATAATAATGACAATAATAATAACCGTGGTAATAACAATGATAATATTAATAAAAATAATAATTTTGGTACCTGTAAGGTACCAAAGCAGCGTGGCTCTGTGGAAAGAGCATGAGCTTTGGAGTCAGAGGTCATGGGTTCAAATCCCAGCTCTGCCACTTGTCAGCTGTGTGACTTTGGCCAAGTCACTTAACTTCTCCGGGCCTCAGTTAATAATAATAATACTATTAATATTTGTTGAGCACTTACTATGTGCCAAGCACTGTTCTATGCACTGGGGTAGATAGAAGGGAATCAGGTTGGACACAATTCCTGTTCCACATGAGGCTCACAGTCTTAACACTCGTTTTACAGATAAGGTAAATATGGTCCTTATCCCGGCTCTGCCGCTAGCCTGCTGTGTAACCCTGGGCAAGTCACTTCACTTATCTGGGCCTCAGTTCCCTCCTCTGGAAAGTGGGGATGGAGACTGTGAGCTCCACATGGAACAGAGACTGTGTCCAACCTGATTTGTTTGATCCACCCCAGGATTTAGTACAGTGCCTGGCACATAGTAAGCGCTCAACACAATAACAATTATCATTATTGAGCGCTTACTGTGTGCAGAGCCCGGTACTGGGAACTTGGAAGAGTCCAGTAGAATATAACAGATGAGTTCCCTGTCGACAACGAGCTTACAGTCTAGAAAGGGAGGCGGACATAGAGGTCTTCCCCCACCCTGCCTCAAACACATAAACAGACACGGATACACACCCAAAAAATCCACACACATAGCCAGAGGCCTAGACCACCCCCCTCTCCTTACACCCCATCGCAGCCTGCCAAATCAGACACCCCCAGGCCTGGGGAGGTTGAGAGTGTTTGAGTGAAGAACGAAGGTGGGGTATCCCTCCCGGCACCACCCGAGGTGGTGGCAGCGGAAAAGGACAGATGACCGCGTGATGGAGAGATGACGGCGTGATGGCCGGCAGAAACACACTATTTCGGCAGACTCGCTCCCTTGAGGGAGAGGGAAGGCGGCGCCGGACTGTTGAAGGAGCATTGTGGGGAGCAAGGCCCAATTTTAGACACGTCCGTTGTCTTTTCTGGGTTTTGCAGGCATGCACACGCCCACAAACACACACAGAGACCATCGCACCAGGATCAGTGCCGTCTAGCAACCCTAAGAGACTGGCTATTTCTCTTGCCACACACGAAGGGTGACAACTGGTTCGTTCTTTAATAATAATAATAATGGTGGTATTTGTTAAGTGCTTACTACGTGCAAAGCACTGTTCTAAGCACTGGGGGGAAACAAGGTGATCAGGTTGTCCCACTTGGGGCTCACAGTCTTAATCCCCATTTTACAGATGAGGTAACAGAGCCACAGAGAAGTTAAGTGGCTTGACTAAGGTCACACAGCTGACAAGTGGCAGAGCTGGGATTCAAACCCATGACCTCTGACTCCCAAGTCCGCGCTCTTTCCACTGAGCCACGCTGCTTCAGTCAATCATTCAGTCAGTGGTGTTTATTGAGCATTTTGCCTGGATAGTACTGTACTAAGCGCTCGGGACAGTACAAAATAACAAAAAACGATCACATTCCCTGCCCAAATCTCATTCTCAGCCCGTCTATCTGCCCACTGGGCACACTTCTTCCCGTCACGAAGACGGAGCCTCCTTTTGCTTTACTTCCACACTCGTGCCTGGCACAGAGACTTTCAACTGACTGTTTTGAGACTTTAAGCATCCACCTGATACACAATCCAAGGAAACATTCAGCCCCACATCCCTAATTAAACACCCTGGGAAAATGGGTGATGGAATCCTTATTCACCAGACTATTTATTCTGCTCGCCCAAAGGGTATGAAGTGCTCGTCTGCATTCAGATCCATTTGAATGAGAGGAGAGGAGATCCTTGAAATATTTATCAATTCGTCACTAACTCTGACCGCAGTTTCCACTCCAAGGGCTAGCGTCGATAGAAAGGGATGACCTTGGGCAAGTCACTTCACCTCTCTGGGCCTCAGTTTCCTCAATCAATCAAAGGTATTTATTCAGCGCTTACTAACAGCGTGGCTCAGTGGAAAGAGCCTGGGCTTTGGAGTCAGAGGTCATGGGTTCAAATCCCAGCTCCGCCAACTGTCAGCTGTGTGACTTTGGGCAAGTCACTTCACTTCTCCAGGCCTCAGTTCCCTCATCTGTAAAATGGGGATGAAGCTTGTGAGCCTCCCGTGGGACAACCTGATTACCTTGTATCCCCCAGCGCTTAGAACAGTGCTTTGCACATAGTAAGCGCTTAATAAATGCTATTATTATTATTATTATTATTATTATTACATGTGGAGTGCTGTATGAAGTGACAGGGAGGGCAAAGGTAGCAGCATGGTTTACTGGGTAAACCACAGTCCTGGGAGTCAGAAGGACCTGGGTTCTAATCCCACCTCTGTCACTTGTATGCTGTGTGACCTTGGGCAAGACACTTCACTTCTCTGGGCCTCAGTTCCCTCATCTGTAAAATGAGGATTAAGACTGTGAGCCTCCCGTGGGACAACCTGATTACCTTGTATCCCCCAGTGCTTAGAACAGTGCTTTGCACATAGTAAGTGCTTAATAAATGCTATTATTATTATTATTATTATTAATATTATTTTATTATTACATGTGGAGTGCTGTATGAAGTGACAGGGAGGGCAAAGGTAGCAGCATGGCTTACTGGGTAGACCACAGTCCTGGGAGTCAGAAGGACCTGCGTTCTAATCCCACCTCTGTCACTTGTATGCTGTGTGACCTTGGGCAAGACACTTCACTTCTCTGGGCCTCAGTTCCCTCATCTGTAAAATGAGGATTAAGACTGTGAGCCCCCCATGGGACAACCTGCTCACCATGTATCCTCCCCAGTGCTTAGAATAGTGCTTTGCACATAGTAAGTGCTTAAAAAATGCCATCATTATTATTCTCTAGGCCTTAGTGACCTCATTTGGAAAATGGGGATTTAAGACTGTGAGCCTCATGTGGGACGGGGACTGTGTCCAACCTGCTGAACTTTTATCTGCCCTAGCACTTAGAATAGTGCTTGGCACATAGGAAGCGCTTAACAAGTACCAAAGTTATTATTATTACTATGAAACAAAACTCGGTAGACACTTTCCCTGTCAACCGTGAGCTTACAGTCTGAAGACTCAATCGATCACATCTATTGGGCGCTTATACTATGTGCAGAGTACTGTTCTATGCTCTCGGGAGAGCACGATACAGCAGAATTAGCAGACATGTTCCCTCCCCCCAAAAAGTTTATAGTCTAGAGGGGGAGACCGACAATGTTAATAAATGCAGACTCATATATAAAATGGAGACGAGATAGATCGTGTGCCCCATTGAGACGAGGGAACGTGTCCGATCTGATAACCTTGTATCTCCTCCAACGCTTAGCCCTTCGTAAGAACTCGATAAACGCTAGAGGTATGAGGATCATCACACTGCTCCGAACTCAGTAGGGGCTCATGAAATACCACTGATTGATTAGAGAATGAACAGGAGTTGACTAGCAGGCATTTTACGAGCTGAGACCTGTCATTAGCTCGCCTCCCATGCTGCAACTCCCGTTCCAAATCGCATTCCCCACAAGAACCTGGCTCCGCTAGCTTCTCTGACTGAGAAGCAGCAGAACGGTAGTGTGGCCTACTGAATAGAGCCCGGGACAGGGAAGGACCTGGGTTCTAATCCCGGCTTCGCCACTTGTCCGCTGTGTGACCCTGGGCAAGTCACTTTGCTTCTCAGGGCCTCAGTTATTCATCTGTAAAGTGGGGATTAAGACAGTGAGCCCCTTGTTGGAAGGGACTGAGTCCAACCTGATTAGCTTGTATCTACCCCAGCACTTAGAACAGATGGTAAGAGCTTTAACAAATACCATTATTAGTATGACTACTTACTTGTGACTTGTGAAGATACATTTGGCTGCTTGGTCAGAGCTCAAAGCCACGAAAAAATTCCAAAACAAAAAGATTTCTGAAGCCAGAGGGGTGATCCTTGCTGTCAACCACCACAGCCTTGAGCTGAAGACAGGAAGGACACGTGACTAATTGCTCAAAACGGCCCGTGAATCACCTCGGCTGAGGCGCGAAATTTGGAAATTGTGAAGGAAAATGGGAATGATTTTCAGCATTCGAGAACAGAAGCAAGTAGGGCTTCTGCACCCGCTCTGGGAACCTGTTTGGAACGTAGAGCAATAAATGATAAAATTGTCAGGACACGTGTTCAGCACTTACTATGTGCCAAGCACTGTACTCAGTGCGGTGGTCGATGCAAGATAATCAGTTAAGACACAGTCTCTTTCCCATATGGGGTTCAAGGTCTAAGGAGGAGGAAGAACAGGTATAGAACTCCCATTTTGCAAGTGAGGAAACTGAGGCACAAGTCTGTTTGGACCAAACTCAGAGCAATAAATAACACATTGTAACAGCATTGGTTGAGCACTTAGCTCTGTGGTAGACACAAAATAATCACAAGGGATATTGTTCTTGTTCCAAACAAGGTTCATGGTCTAAGGAGAAGGGAGGACAGGAATTCATTCAATCGTATTTATTGAGCGCTCACTGTGTGCAGAGCACTGTACTAAGTGCTTGGAAAGTAAATTCAACAACAAATAGAGACAATCCTGGCCCAGAAATGAACCTCCACTGTACAGATGAGAAAACTGAGGCACAAAGATGAAAAGTGACCATGGTCACCCAGGCAAGAGGCAAGAGGAGCAGCATGGCCTACTGAATGGAGCACAAGTCTGGGAGTTATAAGGACCTGAGAGTCATAAGGACCTGGGTTCTAATCTCACCTCTACCACTTGTCTGCTGGGTGACACTGGGTAAATCACATCACTTCTCTGTGCCAAAGTTACCTCATCTGTAAAATGGGGATTAAGACTGTAAGCCCCATGTGGGATAAGGACTATATCCAACCCAATTTGCTTGCATACTCACCCCAACGCTTAGTACACTGCCTGGAACATAGAGCCTAACAAATATTCATTCATTCATTCAATCGTATTTATTGAGTGCTTACTGTGTGCAGAGCACTGTACTAAGCGCTTGGGAAGTACAAGTTGGCAACATATAGAGACGGCCCCTAACCAACAATGGGCTCACAGTCTAGAACCAAACTTATTATTAATACTGCCAACTCTATTGTTGTCTCCCCAACGCTTAGTACAGTGCTCTGCACTTGGTTCGACTGTCAGCTCCTTGAAGGCAGGGATGGCGTCTTCTAATTATTGAACCCTCCCGAGTGCTTAATACAGTGTGCTGCACACAAAAGGCATTCAGAAAATACTGATTACTTACTATTTTTGGTTTCTCGCACTGCAAAAGTTACAATGGGAAAATTGATTTGGACTTCTTTTGTATGTAAATTTGTCTATCGTCTTCCAACTGAGAGAAACCAACTCGAATGCATTTGTTCACAAATACCTTAATATCTAAGCACAATTGAGTGTGCTTTCCAGAGAAATCCGCTTATGTGAGAACAAAGTCAACGGAAATGAAGAGTGTCAAATCCCAAGGCTAATGTTTCTTTAAACAAAGAATGAGGCGACTTGTTCTTTAACTGAAAGGGAGAGATGGCGGGTGTTGGGGAATCTTTCCTTCACTTTGCAGATTGTGTGAAAACCCTAGGAACTGACGAACATAAGAAAAATCGGCAGGTTTAATATTCAGCAAATTCATCCTCTTCTCTCTAAAGACCTGTCCTTGGCCCTTGCAGCTCTTTGGATGAGTCATAATCCAAAAGGAAGAAAATATTAAGAAATGCCATTTATCTCAATAAAGAGCAACTAATCAATACTGACTAATAGAATTTTGCTGTTATTCAATGGGGTATCAGCAATAAGATTACATTCTTAACATATGTAAATACTATATCTGAAATCACGAGCTACTGGAGTATCTTATTAAATGATTAAATGTGGCATCAATTCAGAGCTTATAGTGTTACAAGCACTGAACAAAACATTGGGGAAAATACAAGATAGGCCAGATACAGGGCCTGACCCACAATGGGTCAAGTTAGAAGGTTGTTTTTTCAATCAAACTGGTTTTTTTTCCACCAGTTCACACTGGGGATTGGATTTTCTCGACTGATGTTTCATTTATTGACGGAAGATTCTGTTTTTTTAAAAAAAAACTGGCATTATACGCAACGTGCCTAGTGGAAAGAGCACGGGCCTAGGAATCAGAGGACCTGAGTTCTGGTCTTGGTTCCACCGTTTGCCTGCTGTAGTGACCTTGGGTACGTCATTTTACTGTGCCTCTGTTTCATCATCTGCAAAATGGGGATTCAATTTCTGTTCGCCTTCCCTCTTAGTTAGCCCCACGTGGGACAGCGACTGTATCCGAATTATTATCTTGTATCTATCCTAGTGCTTACTGTAGCGCTCGGCAGACATCTGTGCACAGATTCACCTGGTGTGAATGAAAGTCGATGCAAGTGCCAGTTTTGACGTGGAACGGGGAAAGAAAAGAATCCGCAATTTCAAATCATTTTCCGTATCAATCGGTAGCATTTCTGAAGCACTTTCTGCAAACGAGGCACTGTTCTGAGCGTTTGGGAGGCTACCATCGGGTTAGAGCACACAGCCTCTTGTCCTCTGCAGACATCTGTGCACAGATTCACCCGGTGTGAGAGTCGATGCAAGTGCCAGTTTTGATGTGGAACGGGGAAAGAAAAGAATCTGCAATTCAAATCATTTTCCGTATCAATCGGTAGCATTTCTGAAGCACTTTCTGCAAACAAGGCACTGTTCTGAGCGTTTGGGAGACTACCATCGGGTTAGAGCACACAGCCTCTTGTTCTCAAGGAGTTCACAAACTGATGGGGAAGATGACACAAAAACAATTTCGTACCACATTCATCTTCATTAAAACATCCTTTTTTTTTTTTGGCATTCAGCGCGTTGTGAATTTGAACCAAGTCCGATTTTTCTATATTGGTTGGGCAGGTGGTTTGTACGGAAATTAGTGGGAGCGTTCTCCAGTTGTATGGACTCTTGCACCTCAAACTGGTTTCAATACCATTCCATCTATCTCTTTCCCGGGACTTTCAACACCTGGTTCGACAACGGCATTTTGTATCCATTCATCAATGCCGAACGGTTGGTTAGTGGCTAAACACTCCATTAATTGGGCAAGTGGTTTCTGGGTCCAAAGAGCTTCTAAAATGGTGTGAGTTAATTTGGGATGAAGGACATAAAACATGAAATGCACACATGAGGCTATTAACATCATCCTGGCTCCTTCGCTTCACCATTGTATGAAAAAAAATAAAATAAAAAAACACGATGGGGCTAGATGCCTTAGGAGATTTTTTTTTTTTTTAGTAGTGTTTGTTAAATTCTGACTATGTGCCAGACACTGTACTAAGCACTGCAGTAGGTACATTCTAATCAGGTTGGACATAGTCCCATGGGGCTCACAGTCTTCATCCCCATTGTGCAGATGAGATAACTGAGGAACTGAGAAATAACTTGACTAAGGTCACATAGGAGACTGGTGGAAGAGCTGGGATTAGAACCCAGATACAAATGACTCCCAGGCCTGTGTTCTATAATAATAATAATGGCATTTATTAAGTGCTTACTATGTGCAAAGCACTGTTCTAAGAGCTGGGGAGGTTACAAGGCAATCAGGTTGTCCCACAGGGGGCTCACAGTCTTAATCCCCATTTTTACAGATGAGGTAACTGAGGCCCAGAGAAATTAAGTGACTTGTCCAAAGTCACACAGCTGACAATTGGCAGAGCCGGGATTTGAACCCATGACCTCTGACTCCAAAGCCCGTGCTCTTTCCACTGAGCCGCACTGCTTCTCTATCCACTAGACCACACTGCTTCTTGCTTCCCGACGGGAGAAGAGTCTGTCTGATAGCACAGTTATGGCTGTATATGAAGCAGGATCCTTCCTAATGCCATCAGTCTCACTGAGGTGGCATCTGGCCTCATTAATAATAATTAAAAAATGATAATATTTGTATAATAATAATAATAGCAGCATTTGTTAAGTGCTTACTATGTGTAAAGCACTCTTCTAAGCGCTGGGGGGATACAAGGTGATCAGGTTGTCCCACGTGGGGCTCACAGTCTTAATCCCCATTTTACAGATGAGGTAACTGAGGCTTAGAGAAGTTAAGTGACTTGCCCAAGGTCACACAGCAGACATGTGGTGGATCTGGGATAAGTGCTTACTAAATGTCAAGCACTGTCCTAGGCACTAGGATAGACATAAGCTAATCAGGCTGGACACAGTCCATGTCACTCATGGGGTTTACAGTGTTAATCCCCATTATACAAATGAGGTAACTGAGGCACACAGAGGTTCAGTGACTTGCACAAGGTCACAGAGCAGACAAGTGGGCAGCCGGGACTAGAACTCAGGTCCTTCTGACTCTTAGGCCTGGGCTCTAGCCACTAGCCCATGCAAGACAACTACATCAGCCTCCTCACTGACCTCTCAGCCTTCCAACTCTCTCCAATCCACGTCATAATTCACTCTACTGCCCGGATGATTTTTCTACAAACACATTCAGTCCATGTTTCCCCACTCCTCAAAAAAAATCCAGCGGTCACCCATCCACCTCTGCATCCAACAGCAACTCCTCACCATTGGCTTTAAAGCAGTCCATCCCCTTACCTCCTCCTAACTCACCTCGATATTCTCCTACTAGAATCCAATGCACACACTTGGCTCCTCTAAAAACAACCTTCACGCTGTGCTTCAATCTCGCCGCCGACCTCTCGCCTATGTCCCACGTCTGGGCTGGAACTCCCTTCCTCCTCGTATCCAGCAAGCAATCACTCTCCCCCCACATCAAAGCCTTATTGAAGGCCCGTCTCTTCCAAGAAGCCTTCCCTGACTGAGCGCTCCTTTCCTTTTCCCCTTTGGATCACCCTTGCTCTTGGCTTTGCTCCCTTTATTCATTCCTCCATCCATCCCCGTTGTTTAATTATACTAATGCCCATCTTTTCCTCTCATTGTGGCCAGCGAATCCGCTTACCAACTCGGCTCTATCGTACTCTCTCAAGCACTTAGCACAGTGCTCTGCACAAAGTAAATGCTCAGTGCATACCACTGATTGGGAAGGGAATCCCCCCCAGGGCAGAAGAGCTGCAAGTATGAAGTTGAGGGGAACAGCTACCTCATGCCAAAGCGACGGTGCCAAGCAGATTGTTGGGGCTGTGCCATCTTAGGTTCACTGGTCAGTCTGTTAAGATGAAGGCACAGCCATGATGTGGCGAGGTGGGAATTTGAAGATTCCAGCTCAGCCCCGACAAGCACAGATGTCGCTGGCTTCCCGAGCCCTTCTCCTCTGAGATCTCATTATCCTGAGAAGAATTAGACGTGGAGGTTTTAGCTTTATCTTTTTATGGTCTTTGCTAAGCTCTATGTGCCAAGCACTTTACCAAGCGTTGAGGTCGATACAACTTAATCAGGTTTTATTTGTGTGTGTGTGTGTGATATCTGTTAAGAACTTACTGTGTGCCAGGCACTGGACTAAGCACTGGGGTGGATACAAGCAAATCGAGTTGGACACAGTCCCCGTCCCACGTGGAACTCACGGCCCCAGATTCCCATTTTACAAATGAGGTAGCTGAGGCACAGACAAGTGAAGTGACTTGCCCAAGGTCACAGAGCGGACAGAGGCAGAGATGGGATTAGAACCCAGGTCCCTCTGACTCCCAGATCTACCCACTAGACCATCCTGCTTCTCAACATTTTTTGAGACTGTTCTCTAGTCAAGCTCTATTGTCCTCTCCCCACTAATAATAATAACAATAATAATAGCATTTATTAAGCGCTTACTTTGTGCAAAGCACTGTTCTAAGCGCTGGGGAGGTTACAAGGTGATCAGGTTGTCCCACAGGGGGCTACAGTCTTCATCCTCATTTTACAGATAAGGTAACTGAGGCACAGAGAAGTTAAGTGACTTGCCCAAAGTTACACAGCGGACAATTGGCGGAGCCGACGGCAGAATGTGTTATTGTACTCTCCCGAGGATTTAATACAGTGCTCTGCACACTCAATAAATACAATGGATAGATTGCTGGCTTTGTGGGCTGCAAAAACTGCAGACTTGAAACATTCTCCTTGTGCTTCTGTCTTTTTAGGCTAACTAACTGCTCTAGAAGCAAATAAGGAAGAGTCTTCATTTTAAAGGATTTTGAAATGTCGCCGCAAATGCCACTGGGAAACAGTTAATAATACTGTTTCCCCACTTTCAGAAGGAAAAGGTGATTTGACTTCAGGGCGATCTAACTTCAATTCCGGGCAGAAGATGCTCCAAGACCTGCTAAGAAAGACTCTTAGAAGGCCCGAAATGTCAAGAGAAACCACAAGGTCTCAGCTGGGCTTCCCCCAAATCAATCCATCAATCATATATATTGAGCACTTACTGTGTGCAGATCTCTGTACTAAGCACTTGGGAGAGTACAATACAACAATAAACAGACACAATCCCCGCCCACAATGGGCTTAAGGTCTAGAGGGGGAGATCGACGATAATAAAAATCAATAAATTACCGATATGTACATAAGTGCTGTGGGGCTAGGGGTGGGGTGGAGAATAAAGGAAGCAAGTCGGGGTGACGCAGAAGGGAGTGGGAGAAGAGCAAAGGAAGGCTTAGTCGGGGAAGGCCTCTTGGAGGAGATGGGCTTTCACAAAGACTCTGAAGGTGGGGAGAGTAAGTGTCTGCTGGATACAAAGAGGGAGGGTGTTCTGGGTCAGAGGCAGGATGCGGGCAAGAGGTCAGCGGCAAGATAGACAAGATGAGAAGGTTGGCATTAGTAAGTGCTTAGTACAGTGCTCTGCACACAGTAAGCGCTCAATAAATATGACTGAATGAATGAACGGAGCAAAGTGTGTGGGCAGGGTTGTAGCAGGAGAGTAGCAAAGTGAGGTAGGAGGGGGCAAGGGGCTTGAAGGCTCCTCCTCTCTCCTGGTGTTTTCACAGATCAGCGCCGACAAGATGGTGTCAGCACAGCTCGCAGACGGACATTCCTGGCGGCATTTCTACAGAGCCAAGGAGGGATATTTCCTTTCTATGGGTTTCCCAGCTCCCATTTCTGGCGACAAATCCACACCTTCCCTGCCCATCTCATTCAGGATTAAAGTTGGGGTTATTGAAAGATGATGTTCTCCAAATAACAATAATAATAATGGTATTTGTTAAGAGCTTACTTTGTGTCAAGCACCGCTCTAAGTGCTGAGGTAGATACTAGCTAATTGGGTTGAACACAGTCCCTATCCAGCATGGGGCTCACAGCCTTTATCCCCATATTACAGATGAGGGAACTGAGGCCCAGAGAAGTAAAGCAACTTGCCTGAGGACACACAGTAGACATGTGGCAGAGCTGGGATTAGAACCCAGGTCCTTCTGACGCCAAGGCCCGGGCTCTACCCACTAGGCTATGCTGTTTCTCTGGCTGCTCTGGCCCGGTATGGGAACATGACAGGAAGGAGAGACCAAGTGATTGGCGCTCCACAAAAAAAGAAGTGTGGCCCAGTGGAAAGAGCAGATTAGTGGCAGGGTGGAGATGAGAACCCAGGTCCTCTGAGCACCAGAAAGAGGACCTGGGTTCTAATCCTGGCTCTGCCACTTGTCTGCCGTGTGACCATGGGCAAGGCACATCAATTCAAGGTACCTCAGTTCCCTCATCTGTAAAATGGGAATTTAAACCGTGGGCCCCATGTAGCCCAAAGATTGTGCCAGCCATTCGATCAGATTTATTGAGAAGCAACATGGCACAGTGGATAGAGCAGGGGTCTCGGAGTCATGGGTTCTAATCCCAGCTTCGCCACTTGTCCACTGTGTGATCTTGGGTAAGTCACTTCACTTCTCTGTGTCTCGGGTCCCTCATCTGTAAAATCAATAATGGGACTCTGAGCTCCATGTGGGACAGGGACTGAGTCTAACCTGATTTGCCTGTATCCACCCCAGTGCTTACTGCAGTGTCTAGAATATAGTAAGCCCTTAACAAATACCATAATAATTATTACTATTATCAATATTGTATTCATTGAGTGCTTAGTGTGTGTGGAGCACTGTACTAAATGCTTGGGTGAATACAATAGATCAATAAATAGACACATTCCCTGCCCACTACAAGCTTAACCATCACGGATAAGCATATCATCATCATCAATCGTATTTATTGAGCGCTTACTGTGTGCAGAGCACTGTACTAAGCACTTGGGAAGTACAAGTTGGCAACATATAGAGACAGTCCCTACCCAACAGTGGGCTCACAGTCTAAAAGAGCACATACTAAAGAGCACATAGTAAGCGCTTAACAAATGCCATCATCATTATTATTATTATTATCATTTTTCAGCTTCAGACATGTTTTCCTGCCCATGAAGTGCTGAGAACGGACAACCCCTGCACTCTGAACACCCAGAATTGGAGAAAGGGGGGAAGGACATTTTGGGGATAAGGAAACTGAGGCCCAGAGAGGTGAAGTGCCGTAACCAAAGTCACACACCTGGCCAGTGGTAACAGCTGGGATTAGAACCCAAATCTCCACATTCCCAGACCTGCTCTTTTCCCTAGGCTGCTTCTACCACCGGGCCTTTGTCCAAAGCAAGCCCCCTCCTTCCCCTCCACTTTCTGAGTGATGTATCCCAAGCAGGTGTATCCTGTGTTCCTCACCATTCCCCTACACGCCACGTGGTTTGAAAATCATCCATAAAACCCTGTTGCTCCCAGAAAACATGAGCAACTTGGAAGTGCTGACATTTTGAAGCATAAAACGTGCTTCATTATGCATGATTAGCTTGTATCTTCCACAGGGCGTAATACAGTGCCTGGAACATAATAAGTGCTTAAATACCACTGGAAAACAAAAGTCCATGATCTGAGACTCCACCCTCATCACTTCTGTGGCCACCCAGATTGACCCAGAATTCACGTCCATTAAAAATATCTTCTCCTCATTCATTCGTTTGTTCATTCAATCGTATTTATTGAGCACTTACTGCGTGCAAAGCAATTACTAAGCACTTGGGAGAGTACAATATAGCAACAGACACGTTCCCTGCCCACAACGAGCTCATAGTCTAGAGGAGGTGACAGACATTGATACACATAAATTAATATATAAATAAATGAATATATTACAGATACATACACATAATAAATTAAAGATATTACAGGTATGTACGGATATTGCAGATATATATCCTCATCACGAGGCCTTCCCTGATTCATTTTTTCTCCCCGGTTTTCTCCTGCGACCATGACCCACTTTGGTGCTTTGTGTCCGCTGTGGGCCTGTGTATACTTTCATACACACCCTTGTCTTCATCTTCCCATTCAGTCACGTAACAATAAACCTCCTTCCCCTCATCGGTCAGCTTTTAGCATCTGTCTCCCTCCCTGGTTTGTAAATTCCTTCAGGGAAAGTATTGTGCCTACTGATCAGCCTGAACTCTCCCAAGGCTTTGCACACAGTAAGTGTTCAGCCAATCGATTTGTGATGGATTTGACTACGTCCACAATAATAATAATAATAATGGTATTTGTTAAGGGCTTACTATGTGCAAAGTACTGTTCTAAGCACTGAGGAGGTTACAAGGTGATCAGGTTGTCCCATGGCGGGCTCACAGTCTTAATCCCCGTTTTACAGATGAGGTAACTGGGGAACAGAGAAGTGAAGTGACTTGCCCAAAGTCACATAGCCGACAATTGGCGGAGTCGGGATTTGAACCCATGACCTCTGACTCCAAAGCCCATGCTCTTTCCACTGAGCCACGCTGCTTCCCCAAGCCATCCACAAGCAGGTGGATGAGCAAACTTTGGCATGAATGCTTTCCTTCCTACCTCAAACTTACCAAACACACACACACTCCACACACACAAAAAGAAATGAGTCCGTGGCTCATCACAAGCAAACACTGTTTGGAGGGAGTTGAGTATTTGAAGGAGAGAGGAAAAAGGGTCCACTTTAAGAGGGAGGAAAGTGTAGAAGAGACAGCGAGGTGAATGCAAGCCTAAAAAGAAGGAGGCCGGAGAGAGAGGTGGCTATCAAGAGGGAGGGGATGTCCAGTGTAGAAGGGAGGGAGAGAAGAAGGAAGGCCAGTGTGGAAGGGTGAGGGTAAAAAGGGAGGGAAGAAAGTGGAGTGGGGAGGGAAGAAGGCCAAGGGAGAAGGTGGGGAGGAAGATATTCCGAGGGAGGAAGCTGGAGGAGGGAAGCCAGTCAACAGGGTGCCCACATTTCCTGCAGTTCCTTGGCCGGCCTTCTTGTCAAATGTTCCGCTCTCCGACTCTGCAATGCAGTCCTCAGCTCACGGTCTCCCTCGTTCTCACACACTCCCCTGTCACCGGGGAAAGCCAAAGAGCCTCCCTCCAAGTTGAACGATCACCGCCAGCACGTCGGGATGACAAAACAGACGTTCCCCTCAGCGCAGGATATCCCCCACCCAACACACAGACTCCAAAAGCCACAGTCAAGAAATGAATAGGTCCACTATTCCCTGCTGGGCTTTACATTGCCCCTCTATGTCTCCTTATTCATTTCAGCTTGGATGGAAAAAAATCTGAGGAAAGAGAAAATCGCTCATAGAGTCCAAGGACGCAACCTGCAGCACAATGTTGGAGACAGAAGAGTGACCCTGGAGTGGCGAGGGGCCAACGGGCTTGTGTTTTCGTGCCTCTTATCCACCAGAATTTCGAACCTTTCCATAGGTGAATTCTCGGGTCCATTAATCATCTCTGTACTTGTAGTGCTCAACCACTAATGTTATGCCGAATGTGTAAACAAGTAATTAACCCCTTTAACAGTTGCGGTCTTTTGACGGAAAAAGCCAGTTGAGTCTTATTCGATTGGGTCTATAGATGAGACAGCTCATTCATTGCTCAATCTCTTCCCCAAATTGTGCTTTGGTAAACTAAACCCTTATCCTGTTGCTTAAAAATCGGAAGGGACACAGAGCCCAGAGACATGGGTTCTGATCCTGGTTCTGCCACCTGCCTGCTATGGAGCTATAGGCAAATAGCTTACCATCTCTCTGAACTTTGGTTCCCTCATCTGTAAAATGGGGATGAGATTCAGCTTTCAGACTGTCAACATCTGATCTTCTTGTATCTCTCTGGAATGGAAGTTAGTTGTGGTCAGGGAATCTGTCTACCAACTCTGTTATAGTGATATTAATGCCTCTGATATTTATGGCTCCTTTGATGCCCCCTCTAGAGTGTGAGCCTGTTGTTGGGCAGGAATTGTCTCTATTTGTTGCTGAATTGTACTTTCCAAGTGCTTAGTACAGTGGTCTGCATGCAGTAAGGTTTCAATTAATACAACTGAATGAATGAATACCATCCCAAGTGCTTAGTAATGATACTAATTAATAATGATAATTGTGGTATTTGTTGAGTGCAATGACACTAATTAATAATGATAATTGTGGTATTTGTTGAGTGCTTACTACTACTAATTATTATGGTATTTGTTAAGCGCTTACTATGTGCCAGGCACTGTATTAAGAGCTGGGGGTAGATACAAGATAATTGGGTTGAACACCTTCCCTGTCCCACACAGGGCTCGCAGTCTTAAAAATTATGGTAACAATCATGACATTTGTTGAGAAGCAGTGTGGTTTAGTGGAAAGAGCATGGGCTGGGAGTCAGAGGTCATGGGTTCTAATCCTGACTCTGCCACTTGTTTGCTGTGTAACCTCCGGCAAGTCACTTAACTTCCCTGTGCATCAGTTCCCTCATCTATAAAATGGGGATTAAGGCTATGAGCCCAACGTGGGACAACCTGATTATCTTGTATCTACCCCAGCACATAGAACAGGCCTTGGAACATAGTAAGCGCTTAACAAATATCATTATTATTATTATTATTATTATTAAGCGCTTACCATGTGCCAGGCACTGTTCTAAGTGCTGCGGTAGACACAAGATAATTGGGTTGGACACAGTCCCTGTCTTACTTAGGGCTCACAATCTTAATCCCCATTTTACACCTGAGGGAACTGAGGCACAGAGAAGTGAAGTGACTTGCCCAAGGTCATGCATCAGTGGCAGAGTCGGAATTAGAACCCACATCCTCTGATAAATTTATTAATATAAGTAAAAATATTTATTTTATTTTGTTAGTATGTTTGGTTTTGTTCTCTGTCTCCCCCTTTTAGACTGTGAGCCCACTGTTGGGTAGGGACTGTCTCTGTATGTTGCCAATTTGTACTTCCCAAGCGCTTAGTACAGTGTTCTGCACATAGTAAGCGCTCAATAAATACGATTGATGATGATGATGATGATGACTCTCAAGTCTATGCTCTTTCCACCAGGCTCTGCGCGTGGTAAGTGCCGAATAAATATGACTGATTGATTGATCTCTCCTTGTGTATAGCACAGTATCCAGTACATAGTAAGCACTCAATAAATGCGATCATTAGCATTATGAAAATACATAACTTGAATCTGCCCCAGCACATAGTACAGTGCCTGGCCCAGAGTAACCGATTAAATATCAGAAAAAAAAACCCTTGCCTTCAAGGAGATTAGACAACCCCCCTCAGCCCCACGGCACCTTCGTAAATCTCCATAATCAATTTTAATGTCTGTCTTCCCCTCAGAACTAACAGACAAGGGACCGCATGCATCATGCCAAGATCTCTCTGCCCTCTAGCCTGTAAGCTCATTGTGGACAGGGAACGTGTCTACCGAGTCTGTTGTACTGAGAAGCAGCATGGCTCAGTGGAAAGAGCCCGGGCTTAGGAGTCAGAGGTTGTGGGTTCAAATCCCATCTCTGCCACTTGTCAGCTGTGTGACTTTGGGCAAGTCACAACTTCTCTGTGCCTCAGTTCGCTCATCTGTAAAATGGGGATGAAGACTGTGAGGCCCACATGGGACAACCTGATCACCTTGTATCCTTCCCAGTGCTTAGAACAGTGCTTTGCACATAGTAAACGCTTAACAAATGCCTTCATTATTATTATTATTATTACTGTCTTCCCCCAAGAGCTGAGTACAGTGTTCTGCACACAATAAATACATCCATCTCTGCATCCAAAAGAAACTCCTCACGATCGGCTTTAAAGCCCTCAATCCTCTTGTCCCCTCCAACTCACCTGACACACTCTCTTATTACAAGCCAGCCCACACACTTTGCTCTTCTAATGCCAACCTTCTCACTGTACCTCCATCTCGTCCATCTCGCTGTCGACCCCTCGCCCACGTCCTGCCTCTCACCTGGAACACCCTCCCTTCTCAAATCTGACAGTCAATGACTCTCCCCACCTTCAGAATCTTACTGAAGGCCCATCTCCTCCAAGAGGCCTTCCCTAAGTCTTCGTTTCCCTCTTCTCCCACTCCCGTCTGCGCTGCCTTGACTTGCTCCCTTTATTCATCCATGCACCACTAATGTACTTATCCATAATTAATTCATTTATATTGACTGTCTCTCCCTCAAGACTGTAAACTCACTGTGGGCAGGGAATATGTCTGTTATATTTTTGTATTGTACTCTCCCAAGCGCTCAGTACAGTGCTACTGATTAAGCACTCAATAAATATGATTAATTGAATCCGACAATTTTCTGTATTCCAAGATGGCACACCTCTGGGGTCCATGGCACTGCTGCCATCCTGGAGGTGGGAGGGTTAGAGACAGGGGTCCATAGCAAGTTCCTTCGGATGCTAAGCTCCGGGGGTGCTGGGCGAGCCCAAGGATTTGAGCAGAGGTCAGCGCTAAGGACAGTCAGGACTGAACGCCAGTAAAAGAACGTCTATGGAGAAGGGGAAAGAGATAAAAATTCTCCTCCCTGATCAAGGTAAAGGGACGGAGCGAATGAGCAAAGCCAGCCAAAGGAAAAGACTGATGGGTCTGATTTCAAAGTACCTTTGGCAAGAAGAAAGAAGATGGGACAGTTTCACTCCACTTCCCACACAGAGATCTGGTCCAACCTAAATGGGCCTGTTGGCTTCTTTCCACCCTAAAATGCTTTCATTCTCTTTCATTCTCTCTTTCTCTCTGTCTCTGCTTCTCTCTCAACCTCTGTTTCTCATCTCTCTCTCAGTCTCTGTCTCACTGTCTGTCTCTCTCTGTGTCTCTGTCTGTCTCTCCCCCCGGTCTTTCTCTCTCTTGCCCCATCCTGGTCACATGCTGCAGGAAATGGGAGATGATAAAATTCTTTTAATTAATTTCAGAAATTCTTATTAATATCTCACACACATACAAACATGAACCAATGGGGCCAGCAAGTTAAGGGTGGTCTGAGGACTTTGACATTCAAAGCCCCGGAAAACGTCGGGAAAGGACAGAGAAGGAGCATGGCCTAGTGGAAAGAGAACGGGCCTAGCAGTCAGAAGACCTGGGTTCTAATCCCAGTTCGGCCAAATGTGTGCTGGCCCTGGGCAAGTCCCTTCACTTCTCCGTGCCTCAGTTTCCTCAACCGTAAAATGCGGATTATATGACTGCTCTCCCCTTTCTACTTTGACTGTGAATCCTACGTGGGATAGAAGCTGTGTCCAATCTGCTTAATACGTACCGACCCCAGCATTTAGAACAGCGCTTGACCCGTAGTAAGTACTTAATGAATATCGTAACAATATCATTACAAGGACAGGGCAATCGACCATAATAAAAATATGCGCCTAGCTCTGTTGGAAAGATAAACTTTCTCCCAAAATGAAAAACCATCTGTCACTTGATCGTAACATGCCTGGGGAAGCCACATATGCATAATAAATACTACTACTTCTTATATTCCGACCACAGCATCATCTAGTCACGATGGTATGTTATGCGCTTACTCTGTGCCAAGCACTGTACTAAGCGACGGGTTAGATATAAAATAATCAGGCTGGGCTTATGTCCACCTCCCCTTCCCTTCCACAGTGTGGCTTAGTGGATAGAGCCCGGTTCTGGGTGTCAGAAGGCCCTGGGCTCTAATCCTGGCTCCACCATTTGTCTGCTGTGTCCTTGGGCAAATCATTGCATGTCTCTGTGCCTGTTAATTCATCTGTAAAATGGGGATTAAGACTGAGCCCCATGTGGGACAGGGACTGCGTCCAACCCAATTTGTTTTTATTCACCCCAGCGCTTAGTATAGCACACACCATTAAAAAAAATCAGTCACTCAATCATATTTATTGAACCCTTAAAGTGTGTAGAGCACTCCAATAGGCACTTGGGAGAGTACAATAAATGATAAACTGACACGTTCCCCGCCTACAAGCTAACAGTGTAGAGGGGAAGACGGACAGTAATATATATAAATAAATAAATTACAGATATGGTCATCTGTCTCATCTGTCTTGCCGCTAACCCCTCGCCCACATCCTGCCTCTGGCATGGCACAATGTCAATATATACATGTCGTATATAACAGACAATCGCTCTCCCCACCTTCAAAGCCTTATTAAAATCACATTTCTCCTAGGAGACCTTCCCCAACTAAACCCTTAATTCCCCTACCTGCTCTCCCTTCCACTTCGTCTATGCCCTTAGACCTGCTCTTTAAACACTTGCAATTCACCCCCGCCAACTTCAGTCCCCTGGCAATTATGCCCAGGGTCTTTTACCCTGCTATTTCTCCTATCTGTAATTTATCTAAATGCCTGTCTTCCCCTCCAGACTATAAGCTTCTCGTGGTTAAGGATCATGTCTACCAACTCCACTGTATTTCACTCTCCCGAGAGCTTGGTACAGAGCCCTGCAGTCAATCGATCAATGGTATCAATTGAGCGCTTACTATTCCTTCATTCAATTGTATTTACTGAGCACTTACTATGTGCAGAGCGCAATATGGAGCACTTGGGAGAGTACGATATGACAATAAACAGATACATTCCCTGCCTACAACGAGCTTACAGTTTAGAGGACTTACTACTTGCAGAACACTGTTCTGAGAGCTTGGGAAGAGTACACAACAGAATTAGCAGATGCTACTCTCCCCCTCCTTCAAAGCCTTATTGAAGGCCCATCTCCTCCAAGAGGCCTTCCCAGACTAAGCCCCACTTTTCCTCACCTCCCACTCCCTTCTGCATCACCGTGACTTGCTCCCTTTGTTCTTCCCCCCCTCCACTTATATACATATATGTCATTTTATCTATTTGTATCGATGTCTGTCTCCCGCCCTCTAGACTGTAACCTCATTGTAAGCAGGGAATGTCACCATTTATTCTTGTGTTGTACTTTCCCAGGCACTTAGTACAGTACTCTGAACACAGTAAACACTCAATAAATACTATTGAATGAATGAATATGTTCCCTGCCCCTAATATTAGGGAAAAGAGTCTGCACACAGGAAGCATTCAAGTATCATTAATTGATTGATACATATTTCCTGTCCCCTGAATTTTTATTATCCTTCATTCAGCATAGCCCAACCTGAGACTAGTCTTTTGTAGCAGTCACCAGAATCAAGCTGTAAAAATTAAAGGGCCTCCGAACAACCTTTTCAAATCAATTTTGACAGTGGACAGTGACCAAGACTTAGCGAAGGCCATTCATTTCTGGAAAGCATCACCACAGCCGGGTGAAGTTTCTCATCAGAATGTCACGCTAGGCGCCTGTTGAGCACCTTTGGGTTTACGGAGCTGAATCGATCCTACTGGATCAAAGATTTCTGAGGAAGTCTTGGGTTGGTACGTAGAGGAGGGTTGAAGAGGATATCACAGGGAAGCCTACGAGACTGTGATATTTAGGGTGCGATTGAGACAGCAAGCGATGTAAGAAAAAGGCAACGCAGCTTCCCAAATGAGGTGGCAAAACGGATTTTATGCAATGCGATGGCGTTCTGTTAGGAACGCCGTAGCGGCGTATCCTGGTAACGGGTTATTAGCATTGCAAAGGGAACCAACCAAAACTATTTAGGATTCTGGAAAACCCTGCAAATGACTAAGCGGTTACAAATCGGTTCCGCGTGAGGTGGGAATGAGTACAAGTTCGATCAGCGTTAGAAATATCTGAAAAACACACTGAGGATAGTTCATCCCAAATCTCACCATTCTAAAGCTTGAAACTTGTTTTATTCATTCACTCCTCCAATCATATTTATTGGGTGCTTACGGCGTGCAAAGCACTGTACTAAGTGCTTAATTATCCTTTCTCCTCATCAGCAAACTTTTTAAATTTTACCCAAACTACTCTCTCTTTCCCAAACTACTGTCAATACAACAGGGATTCTGAATAGCAAATGAATCTCTTGTCTCTACCCCCAGCCCGTAGCCAAGAGCTTGGCCCAGAATGAGCACTCAATAAATAGAGAGCAGCATCATGGCATAGTGGATAGAGCCCAGGTCTGGGCGTCAGAAGGTAATGGGTTCTAATCCTGGCTCTACCACTTGTCTGCTGCCACTTGTTGCCAACTTGTACTTCCCAAGTGCTTAGTGCAGTGCTATGCACTCAATAAATACGATTGAATGAATGAATGCTGTGTTACCTTAAGCAAGTCATTTCACTTCTCTGTGCCTCAGTTACCTCATCTGTAAAATGGGGATTGAGACTGGGAGCCGCACATGGGACAAGGACTTTGTCCACCTCGATTTGCTTATATCTACCCCAACGCTTAATACAGTGCCTGTCACATAGTTAGCACTTAACAAATACCACTATTACTATATCACAGTATTATTCAAATTAATATGTTTAGTAACACATTTAGCAAGAACCTCTGTACTTTCTTCTGAGTTAAATGTTGTGAGTAGAGAGATTTCTATCTGAGAATAACTGTAGTCACCTGTCATTAATTAAGACAATAAGATCCTCCTCTATACTGTAAGCTCCATGAAAGCAGGTATCACTTGTACCAAGTCTACAGTAGTGTACTTTACCAAGAGCTCAGTACACTGCTCTGCACACAGTCAACTCTCAATAAATGCCCTTGACTGATTGATTAAATAATAATAATGTTAACGATAATCTTGACAGTAAAATCATAATAATTGTGCAATTTGTTAAGCATTTACTGTGTGCCAAGCACTATATTAAGCACTGGGGTGGACACAAGATTACTGGATTCCATATCGGGCTCACATTTTTTTAATGTTATTTGTTAAGTGCTTCCTAGGTGTCAAGCAATGAACAGTCCTGGGATAGATAAAAGCTAATTATGTTGGACAAGGTCCACATCCCATATGGGGCTTACAGCCTTACTCCCCGTTTTACAGGTGAGGTAACTGAGGCCCAGAGGAGCGAAGTGACTTGCCCGAGATCACGCAGCAGATAAGTGGTGGAACCGGGATTAGAACCCAGATCCTCTGACTCCCAAACCCGGGCTCTTTCCTCTAGGCCACACAACTTCCCGGGTGGCAATGAAGTCCTCTTTAAAGTGCTGCCTCGCCACACTGGCCACCCTGGCTCCCGTAGTTTGCAGCAGGAGAATAAGTTCTTATTCCAGAGTCCTTCACTGACCTCAGTTCAGTGCCCTACCCTCTCCTAGGTGTCTGTTTGTCGGGAATCGGAAGAACCGGGCTGGGGGGGTTTATCGATTCTGATCTCATTCGCCGGTCTTCAGTATCGAGCACTTTCGGAATGACAAATGGCCTTGGCCAGACTTGAGGAGGTCACGGTCACCACTGTTTACCTAATTGGTGGCTCTTGCAATTCAGTCAATCAATCGCATTTACTGAGCGCGCAACACTGCACTAAGCCCTTGGGAGAGGACATTATAACAACAGAACCGACACATTCCCTGCCCACAGTGAGCTTAAGGTCTAGAGGGGAGACAGATATTAATATAAATAAATCAAAGATAGATATGTGCCTAAGGGCTGAAGAGGGTGTGGGAAGGTGAATAAAAAGAGCAATGAGGGGATCGAAGAAGGGAATAGGATAAAAGGAAATAAGGGATTAGTTAGGGAAGGCCCCTTGGAGGAGATGTGCCTTCAATAAGGCTTTGAAGGGTTGGAGAGAGGAACTGTCTGTCAGATCTGAAGAGAGGGGGCATTCCGGGCCAAAGGCAGGACATGGACGGGAGGTCGGCAACAAGCTAGATGGGACTGAGGTAAGGTGAGAAAGTTGGCAGTAGAGGAGGGAAGTGTGTGGGCTGTGTTGTTTTAGGAGAACAGCGAGGTGAGGTAGGAGGGGGCAAAGTGATGGAGGGCTTTAAAGCCGATGGTAAGGAGTTTCTGTTGGATATGGAGGTGGATGAGCAAACACTGGAGGTTCTAGAGAAGTGGGGAAACACAGCCAAAACATTTTTTGTAGAAAAATCAGCTGGGCAGCAGACAGAAGTATGGACCCGAGTGGGGAGAGACAGGAAACTGGGAAGTCAGCCAGGAGACTGATGCAGAAATTAAGGCGGGATAGGATAAGCGAGTCAATTAATGTGATAGCAGTTCAGATGGAGAGGAAAGGTGGATTTTAGCAGTTCTGTGAAGGTTGAACTGAAAGGATTTGGGGACAGATTGAAGGTGTGGGTTAAATGAGAGAGAGGAGTCAAGGATAATGCCAAGGTAACGGGCTTGTGAGACAGGGAAGAGGGAGGTGGTATCTATGGTGATGGGAATCTTTATGGAAGAATGGGGTTTGGGCGGGAAGATGAGGAGTTCTGTTTGGGTTGTGTAAAGTTGTGACGGCAGGACATCTAAGTAGAGATGACCTCGCCTGCCAGGATTGAACTCTGGTGCTGTTGGAAGAGGAGATCAATACCACGCTGAACTTGCAAGCTTGAGTTCAAATGATCCAGAGGTCTTGTGTTTGTGTAATGTGCTCAGAACAACAGCCCCGATAAGGGGGGGGATTTGGGGAGAGGGTCTCCAGCTGCTCTGGGGGAGCTCTATCATCCATTTGCCTGACTGTTACACCTAGTGAATTGCGGAATCTCAGCCTCATTTGACGGGGAAAGAGAGCTCAAATTCTCCTCATCGCCCTCATGGCCTGGACCAGTTTCTACAATTCCAACTTCCTGGAAAGAAACCAGGCCTACATCCAGCCTCCCGAGCCACCTCAGCCTGGAGCTCTCCCGGGGGGCTGGGCCGGGGAGGGGAGAAAAGCTCCTATTCTGGGCCCACGCTTCCCCTCCTGATAAATGAGGCTATCGGATCTCCCACTGTGTAACGGGGCCTGAGCCATTCGGATGAAAAATGGCGCTGCTGGAGCTCGTTATTAACTTCTTTCGCTTGGGGAGAGTGCGGGCCTCTTCGGCTGTAACCTAGATCCGGCCATTTAGTAGGGGCGGAGGGGTGGGAAGGGGGTATTATTTCCATAGTCATGTGGAATAAACCTGTTTGCACGTTCTTCTCTGAATAGCTGTGGTATGCCCGGGTGACCTTCCCTCACATGCTGCCGGAGGATTCCTCTAGCCACGTCACAAGCAAATCTGGTCTGGCCTAAACTGGTCGGGGGCGGAAGCAGAGGCAGGCATGGAATGTCGCTTGGGATCATTCTATGTTTAGGGAAGATGGGATGAGGATTAGGGTAGGCACAAAGCGGTTGTCGTGGACCTGGCGATCTCCATCCTACTCTGAGAAGGAAGTGGGGAAGAGGACACTCGACGCATCGTGGCCTGATGACTAAAGCAGGGGCCTGGACTCAGAAGGACGTGGGTTCTAATCCTGGTCCGCCGCTTGCTTGCTGTGTGACCTTGGACAAGTAACTTCACTTCTCTGGGCCTCAGTTACCTCATCTGTAAAATGGGGATTAAGAGTGTGAACTCTTTGTGGGACAGGAACTGTATCCCACCCGATTTGCTTGTATCTACCCCAGCACTTAGAACAGCGCTGGGCACACAGTATGTGCTTAACAATTACCCTTATTAATATTATTATGATGATCATTATCATTATTATTATAACACAGGCCTGGGAGTCAGAAGGAGTTGCATTCTAATCCTGACTTTGCCGCTCGTCTGCTTGTCTTCACTTCTCTGGGCCTCAGTTACCTCATCCACAAATTGGGATGAAGACTGTGAGCCCCACATGGGACAGGGACTGTGTCCAACTTGATTAGCTTTTATCAACCCCAGTGCTTAGTACAGTGCCTGTCACATAGTTAGTGCTTAAATACCATTAAAAAAAGGGGAGGACGAGAAAGGGTATGAATCAAGGAAGGAAGAACAGAGGAGGAGAGACAGAAGATGAAGTAAGAGAGTCTGGTACTATGAGAAAGTGGCTAAACCAGTCAACATTTTATCCCACCCCTGCCACAGACCCTTCTTCATGTTATGAAAATGATTATGATGATAATAATAATGACAGCAGTAATGGTCTTTGCCAAGTACTTACTAGGTGTCAAGGCTAAACTCTAAGGCTGATACAAGAAAAGCTTTTTCCCACCTGGGCCTCACAGTCTAAGTAAGGTCAGGGAAGAACAAGTATTTCATTCCCATTATACAGAGGCGGAAACCGAGTGGCAGAAAAGCTAAGAGAGCTGTCCACGGCCACACAGCAAGCAAGTGGCAGACAGAATTATCATTATTATTATTGCAATAATAATAGCAGTATTTGTTAATCGCTTACTATGTTTCCAGGCAGTGTACTAAGCACTGGGATGGATCCAAGCAAACTGGTTTGGACACAGTCCCTGTTCCACATGGGACTCACAGTCTCAATCCCCATTTTACAGGCACAGAGGAGTGAAGTGACTTGGCCAAGGTCAAAGAGCAGACAAGTGCTGGAGTCAGGATTAGAACCTATGACCTTCTGCCTCTGGAGATCCATGCTGTATCCACTATGCTAGAATCCAGGTCTTCAGACTCTCAGGCCTGGGCTCTTTCCTCAGGGCCACACTGCTCCTGATTGCCAACTTGTACTTCCCAAGCGCTTAGTACAGTGCTCTGCACACAGTAAGCGCTCAATAAATACGATTGAATGAATGAGTGAATTAGTCAATGGAATTGTCTGAGCTCTTGGCTCTGCGCTAACCAGTTGGGAGAGCAGACTAGACTGTGAGCCCACTGTTAGGTAGGGAATGTCTCTATATGTTGCCAACTTGTATTTCCCAAGCGCTTAGTACAGTGCTCTGCACACAGTAAGCGCTCCATAAATATGATTGATTGATTGATTGATTGAGAGTACCACAAGAGCCAGGAACCCACAATCCTGTCCTCTAGAAACAAGCTCAGCGTGACAGCTCTCTGAGCGGCCCGATACTTTGAGTAGAAATGCCCCAACCAATTTGGAGTTCTTCGCAGGAATTTGGTAACCCCAGAAAGACTGAAGAAGATGAGAATTGTCATCAGTGGGAATGGGCTAATATGGATAAATTATCTTTTTTATGTCTGCCGTAATGTCATCTTTAGGACAAAAGAGGGGCAGCGACAAGCATCGACAATGTGTAACAAGAGGAACCACAGAGATGAGAATACCCACAGGGTAGTAAGAAAAATGAAAATGGAGGCTAAACAAGACAGCAAGGGGATTCAACATTAGCTTTCTCTCCATATTCACCTGACCCGCCTTTGACCTGCTGATAGATAACCACCAATCTACTGTTTCTCAACAGGGAGGAATTTCTCAACACAGGCCACGTTTCTACGCATTAATGAAAACTTTTTCCTACCATTTTGCTTTCAACAAGTCTTAAAACAGTGCTAAAAATGGTTTGATGAAACACAGACAGGTGTATAGATATCACATATGGCCAAGTCATCGCTAGAGGTGAACAAGAGGCTGTTCAAATTAGTTCTGTTTCTTGGGAATTGAAACAATGGTCCAACAGGCCTCTGAGGATATATTTCACTTGTAATAATAATAGTGACAACAATTCTAAGGTCATTCCTTAAGCGCTTACTCTGTGCCAAACACAATGCTAAGTGTGGAGGTAGGTAAAGAGATAATCAGGTTGGACGCAGTCCCTGTTCCACATGGTGAATCACAATATAAGGAAAAGGGAGATCAGAGTACAGGAAGGGCACCCCAGAGAGCACATGTGAATCTTATCATATCACCTGTCCTTTTGGTAAAAGTGAAAAACCTATGGGGAAGAGGAGAGCGCTAAGCCAATTTAAAATGAAACCTATCTACAACCAAGAACAAAATCTTCTATTCAAAAATGGAGGTTATACATTCTGCAATAACCTGAAAGTCTGAAGTTAGAAAGGTTCAAACAGAAGCAGCCAAGTACTCTTTAATACTAGAGGTAGGTCATCGGAAGGATGCTTTTGTTTGTTTTCTATTTATTTATTTTTTTGGGTGGGGGGAGTGTTGCTTTTGAAAACCTTGCATGTCAACATTGGATGGATAAGAGAGTCTGATTACTGTCTGGCTTCCTCCACTGCAGTGAAATAGCTGGTATCACTGAACGGTAATTTCCATTTCACATCTCTTGTTCCAAGAAGAAAACACTGTTTCCCTCTCCAGCTCTAATTATTCCCCTAATTTTTTAATTACATTGAACATTACATCAAGGTAGCTCATTGAAAAGGAAAAAAAGAAGCACGTGAATGAATGGGAAAAAAATTCTATATTACACTGCATTAATGGAATGGAAACATGGAAAATATTAGTCACATTCAGAAGTATGTAGTTTATGTACTGCAAAGATACTGGGAGATATATATATATATACACACACACACACACATATATACAGAAGTCACTTTACTTCTCTGTGCTTCAGTTACCTCATCTGTAAAATGGGGATTATGACTGTGAGCCCCCCGTGAGACATCCTGATCACCTTGTAACCTCCCTATGCTTAGAACAGTGCTTTGCACATAGTAAGTGTTTAGTAAATGCCATCATTATTTTATACACACACACACACACACACACACACACACACACACACACACACATATATATATATATATATATATATATATACTTGAAGTCTAAACATTAAGACGCTTAATAACCAGTGCAGTCTTGATGATAACTTTCTTCAGTGGTCAAAAATGTTTGGCATTAGCACAGTAAATAATAACGTATCCTTACGTATTAAATGCTTAGAACAGTGCTTAACCCATAGTAGGCACTTATTGAATACCATAAACCTACAAAAGCAAAACAAAGCTCAAATGTGTTCCAACTGCTGGGGTAATCCAAGGATATCAGGATGGTCACAGTCCCTGTCCCACATGGGGCTCACAGCCCAAGTAGGAGGGAGAACAGGCAATGAATTCCCATTTTACAGGTAATGAAACTGAGGCACAGAGGAGTTAAAGGACTTGCCCAAGGCCACACAATGGAATTAGAATCCAGAGCCTCAGACTCCTGTTCTCTTTCCACTAAGCCACGCTGCTTCTCACACATGTCATTAGGCTGCTATCATGTTTATGTTTATATGCTGCCAACTTGTACTTCCCAAGTGCTTAGTACAGTGCTCTGCACACAGTAAGCGCTCAATAAATACGACTGATTGATTGATTGATTGATGTCTGTCTTCCCCCATTTCAATAGTGGTTCCCTGAGCTGAAAAGTAGCATGGCCTTGTGGATCGAGCCCAGGCCTGTGAGTCAGAAGGTCATGGGTTCTAATCCTGGCTTCAGCACTTGTCTGCTGTGTGACCGTAGGCAAGTCACTTCACTTATCTGTGCCTCGGTTCCCTCAACTGTAAAATGGGAATTAAGAATGTGTGCCCCATGTGGGACAGGGACTGTGTCCAACCTAATTACCTTGGATCCATCCCAGAACTTAGAACAGTGCCTGGTGCACATTAGGTGCTTAACAAATACCATTATTATTATCATTGTTAAGGGTACATGTTGCTTTGTTATTCCGCACTTCCCAAACATCTACTACAGAGCACCTCACCATGTGGCACTGAATAAACGCTGCTATCAGGATAGAAGAGAAGTTAGCCTGGTGTGTTCTCTTCAAAGAATTAATTGCTAATACTAATATTCATTCAATTGTATTTACTGAGCACTTACATTGTGCAGAGCACTGTACTAAATGCTTGGGAGAGTACAACGTAACAACAGACACATTCCCTGTCCATAACAAATTGTGATATGTTTTCAGTGATATGTGACAAGAACTGTACTAAGCGCTGGGTTGTTACGAGACCAGAAGATCTTCTGGGCCTCATTTACCTCAGGTGTAAAATCAATCAATCAATCAGTCCTATTTATCAATCAATCCTATTTATCAATCAATCAATCTGTGTGCAGAGCACTGTACTAAACGCTTGGGAAGTACAAGTTGGCAACATACCTACCCGACAGTGGGCTCACAGTCTAGAAGGGGGAGACAGACAACAAGACAAAACATATTAACAGAATAAAGTAAATAGAATAAATATGTACAAGTAAAATAAATGAATAGAAGACTGTGCCACCTGTCTGCTGTGTGGCCTTGTGGCAAGCTACTTAACCTCTCTGGGCCTCATTTACCTCAGGTGTACAATGGAGAAGTGGGTTTTGATCCCCATTAGTAAGTTTTGATCCCCAAATGGGACGAACAGGTACTGAATCCCCACTTTAAAGATGAGGGCACCAAGGCACAGAGACACGACATGATGAGCCCAAGGTCACACAACAGGTAAATGGAGGGGCCAGCATTAGAACCCAGGTCCTCGGACTCCCAAGCCTGTGCGCTTTCCACTACTCCACACTCCTTCCTAGTGTGTACGTGGGGTTACAGCTGGAAAATAAATACAACACTTGCTACTTCCCCTGCTTTCTCTCTGAATGATGGCTGCAAAGTAAACTGTTGTGTGCATAACACTGGGATATTCTGACATTCTTCTAGACTGTGAGCCCACTGTTGGGTAGGGACTGTCTCTATATGTTGCCAACTTGTACTTCCCAAGCGCTTAGTACAGTGCTCTGCAGACAGTAAGCGCTCAATAAATACGATTGATTCATAGAAGGAAGCAACATGGCCCAATGGAATCCAGGACTGGAAGGCAGAAGACGGGGATTTTAGTCCCAACCCTGCCTCTGGCCTGCTGGGTGACCTTGAGCAAGTCACTTCACCACCCTTGGCCTTAGTTTCCTCACCTACAACATGGGGAGACCTAGATCGAAAGCCCAGAGAGGGCCAATTTCTTAACCTTGTTTCTACAATGCTTGGCACACATTATGCTCTTCTTAAATAATAATAATGATAATGATGGCATTTATTAAGCTTTTACTATGTGCAACGCACTGTTCTAAGCGCTGGGGAGGTTACAAGGTGATCAGGTTGTCCCACGGGGGGCTCACAGTTTTCAATCCCATTTTCCAGATGAGGGAACTGAGGCACAGAGAAGTTAAGTGACATGCCCAAAGTCACGCAGCTGACAATTGGAGGAGTTGGGATTTGAACCCCTGACCTCTGACTCCAAAGCCCACGCTCTTTCCACTGAGCACACTGCTTCTAAATGCCAACACCATCATCATCATCATCAGGTTATTCCAGGGTCACTCCCTGATTGGTCAAGGGGTCGTCTATAGTGCTGCCAACTCCTTGCCCACCTCTTCCCTCTGTCCTGGACCACCCTCCCTCCTCAAATTCTACAGACAATTCCTCTCCCACCCTTCAAAGCCTTATTGAAGGCCCATCTCCTCCAAGAGGCCTTCCCTGTCTAAGACTCCCTTTCCTCTTCTCCCCTTCCCTCCTGCATCGCCCTGACTTGCTCCCTTAATTCAGCCCCCTTCCCAGCCCCTCAGCCCTAATGTCCATATCTGTGATATCTTCATTTATATTAATGTCTAGCTTGCCACAAGGCCACACAGCAGACGGGTGGCACAGTCTTCTATTCATTTATTTTACTTGTACATATTTATTCTATTTACTTTATTCTGTTAATATGTTTTGTCTTGTTGTCTGTCTCCCCCTTCTAGACTGTGAGCCCACTGTCGGGTAGGTATGTTGCCAACTTGTACTTCCCAAGCGTTTAGTACAGTGCCCTCTGGACTGTCAGCTCATAGTGGGCAGGAAATGTGTCTGTGTACTGTTATATTGTACTCTCCCAATAGCTTAGTACAGTGCTCTGCACACAGTAATACTCAATAAATACGACAATGAATGAATGTTTTTTTGAGTCTTCCATAACTCCACTTCTTGCCGTTTTATTTGAATCTTGACAAAGGCAGGTAACCCATGTGGAGTACCCACCCTACATAAAATTACGTATTGAACTGTACCTCTCTTTCTTTCCCCCTCCAGATGAAACAGCCCTGACTCTTTCAATCTTTCCTCATGGCTCTATAATCTAAGTCTTTAATCATTTTGGCTGTGGTGCTGTAGCCTCTATCCAACCGCGCTGGAGATGGTGCTTCTCTCGAAACAATGGGGATTAAAAGGTCTGCTGGAGCTTAATCACTTACTGAATCCTGGTTTTCTTAAATCAAAATGACTTCCATAGGAACTGAGTCGACTTCAGAACGTGGACCCTTTCCAAGCAAAGGTGTCCCGGGATGCACGCGCTCCTGAAATATTACCAAATGGGGAAAAACGTGCTATATTCGATCACAAAACTCAGTGACTCTGGTTGGGGGAAGGCCTATCCTCATCATTCATTCATTCAATTGCATTTATTGATCACTTACTGTGTGCGGAGCACTGTACTAAGCGCATGGGACAGTACAATACAACAATAAATGCTGACATTCCCTGCCCACAACAGGCTTAAAGTATAGGGGGCTAGGGAGACAGACATCAATACAAATAAATACAATTACAGACCCAAACACCCAAATCATTCATCAACCATCTCTTTTCTGATTCACCACATCCAATATTCCATCTTCAAAGTCTCTGTATGTTGCCAACTTGTACTTCCCAAGTGCTTAATACAGTGCTTTGCACACAGTAAGCACTCAATAAATACGACAATGAATGAATGAATGAAAAGAACTCCCAAAGCACCACCTCCTCCAGGAAGCCTTCCCCACTTTCCTCCTCTCACTGATCATCACGGCAAGCATGCATGCTCAGTCACCACAACACTTAAGAACCCAGACAATTATTCAGTGAGAGAAGCAGTGTGGCTTAGTGGATACAGCCCTCTCAATGAATAATTCTAGCCGTATTCCTTGTTCAATTGCAGACACCGTTAGGCATGATGTAGTTGACAGAAGACGGGCCTGGGGATCAGAAGGTGACTCCTGCCCACAGCACTTAAGTATATATCTGAAATTTTATTTATTTGTATTAATGTCTCTCTCTCCCCCTCTGGACTGTGAGCTCATTGTGGGCAGGGAATGTCACTACTTAGTGTTGTATTGTACTTTCCCAAGTACTTAGTACAGTCTTCTGCACACTGTACGCGCTTAATAATTATTCATTCATTCGTATTTATTGAGCGCTTACTGTGTGCAGAGCACTGTACTAAGCGCTTGGGAAGTCCAAGTTGGCAACATATAGAGACAGTCCCTACCCAACAGTAGAGAAGCAGCGTGGCTCAGTGGAAAAGAGCCCGGGCTTTGGAGTCAGAGGTCATGGGTTCAAATCCCGCTCCGCCACTTGTCAGCTGTGTGACTTTGGGCAAGTCACTTCACTTCTCTGGGCCTCAGTTCCCTCATCTGTAAAATGGGGATGAAGACTGTGAGCCCCACCGTGGGACAACCTGATCACCTTGTAACCTCCCCAGCGCTTAGAACAGTGCTTTGCACATAGTAAGCGCTTAATAAATGCCATCATCATCATCATCATCAAGGGGGAGACAGAGAACAAAACAAAACATATTAACAAAATAAAATAAATAGAATAAATATGTACAAATAAAATAAATAAATTATGACTGACTGAATGAATGGGTTCTAATCCCGGCTCCACCACTGGTCTGCCGTGTGTCCTGGGGCAAGTCGCTTAACTTCTCTGGGCCTCAGCTATTTCATCTGTAAAACGGGGGTTGAGACTGTGAGCTTCAGGTGGGACAGGGACTGTGTCCAATCCAGCTTCCCTGTAACCACCCTAGTGCTTAGTACAGTGCCTGGCACATAGTAAGTGCTTAACAAACACCAGAATGGAGTGGAAGAAAGGGAAAAGAGGACTTAATCAGGGAAGGCCTCTTGGAGGAGATGGGCCTTCAAGATGGGCAACCACTGGAGGTACTTGAGGAGTGGGGAGACCTGGCCTGAATGTTTTACCTCGAACTGACTCTAGCATCGCTTCAAAATGACGGGATTTTCCCGAGGGCACTTTCCGGACTGGAAGCAAACCAGCCCCAGAGGCAGATGGAAACGGCAAATGCTGCGACTCTCTGGACCGGCAGACTTCAGCAGCAGGAAGATTTAGCTGATACTCAGTGCCATCTCCAGCGGGACTCGTGGGGATGCCAGAATCCGTGCCCAACAACAGCGTGAGAGACGGAGCCCTGGGCTTGTCCTTCAACACGACTGTCTGCCTCCAGGCCACAGAGAAAGAAGTTCCCAGAAGCCCCTAAATGAACTCTTTGCCACTAGAGTCTTTGGTAATGAGACATGAGCGATTAAAAGGGCCTGGATAATTAAGGCATTGTGCCACGGTTTTAAGGAAAGATGGAAATTGAATAAAAGGCAGGCAGGGAGATGATTCTCCTCTTATCCTAGGAAACGTTTCTTCTCAGAGGGGACCTGCTTTCTTTTTGGTGGGATCCAATCTGATGTCATCATCATCATCATCATCAATCGTATTGAGTGCTAACTATGTGCAGAGCACTGTACTAAGAGCTTATACAAGGTAATCAGGTTGTCCCACGAGGGGCTCACAGTCTTCATCCCCATTTTCCAGATGAGGGAACTGAGGCCCAGAGAAGTGAAGTGACTTGCCCAATGTCACACGGCTGACAAGTGGCGGAGCCGGGATTTGAACCCATGACCTCTGACTCCAAAGCCCGGGCTCTTTCCACTGAGCCACGCTGTTTCCCGCTGCATCATTTTAGACTGTGAGCCCACTGTTGGGTAGGGACTGTCTCTATATGTTGCCAATTTGTACTTCCCAAGCGCTTAGTACAGTGCTCTGCACATAGTAAGTGCTCAATAAATACGATTGATGATGATGATCAAAGACCTTGTTTGAGTGCAGTGGACTGATCTAAGTGCTTGGGAGATTACAATGTACATTTACAATGTACCAGGCATTAGAAGTAGTGTAGTCTAGTGAAAAAGAGCACAGGCCTGATTCCAAAGGAATTCCAAATCCCGGCTCTGCCACTTGCCTGCTGTGTGAACTTGTGTGACCTTGGGCAAGTGACTTCATTTCTTTTGGCCTCATCTGTCTCCTCTGCAAAATGGGGATTAAGAGCCCCAAGTGGGACAGGGACTGTGTCCAATCCAATTAATTTGCATCAATCCCAGTGCTTAAAACAGTGCCTGGCACATAGCAAGCGCTTACCAGATACCACAATTATTTTTATTATTAAGAACCTGGGTTCTAATTCCAGCTTTCTCACTTGCCTGCTATGTGACCTTGGGGAAGTCACTTCATTTCTGTGGCCCTCATTTGCCTCATCTGTAAAATGGGGAGATTGCGAGCCCAAAGTGGGGCACAGACTGTGTCCAATCCGCTTTCCTTGTATCCACCCCAGTGCTTTATACAGAGTCTGCTATATAGTAAGCACTTAACAAATACTACAATTAATGTAACAGAGTTGGTAGACATCTTCCCTTCCCAAAATAATGCTTCGTTCAGGAAATCAATTAATGCCATTTATTATTAACAATAATGATAATAATGACAATTATTATCATTATTATTATGATATCTGTTAAGCACTTACTCTGTGCCAAGATCTGTTCTAAGCACTGGGGTAGATACAAGGTAATCATGTTGTTCCATGTGTGGCTCACCGTCTTAATCCCCATTTTACAGATGACGTAACAGGCGCAGAGAGGTGAAGTATCTTGACCAAGGTCACACAGCAGATAATGGCAGAGCTGGGATTAGAACCCGGGTCCTCTGACTCCCAGGCAGGCAGTACTTGGGCAAATAATAATAATAATTATTATTTTATTTGTCAAGCCCTTACTGTGTGCCAGGCACTGTACTAAGCGCTGGGGTGCATACCAGCAAATCAGGTTGGACACAGTCCCTCGTCCCACAGAGGGCTCACAGTCTCTATCCCCATTTTACAGATGAGGTAACTGAGGCCCAGAGAAGTGAAGTGACTTGCCTAAGGTCACCCAGCAGACAAGTGGTGGTGCCGGGATTAGAACCCATGACCTTCTGGCTCCAAGGCCCTTGCTCTATCCACTGTGAGCCCGCTGTTGGGTAGGGACCGGGTCTATATGTTGCCAACTTGTACTTCCCAAGCGCTTTGTACAGTGCTCTGCACACAGTAAGCGCTCAATAAAACGATTGAATGAATGAATGAATGAATGAATGAATGCTGCTTCTCATGGCAATGTACAATTTAACAGAGTTGGCACACAGGTTCCCTGCCCACAAAGAGCTTACAGTAAGACACGCTAGGGGAGATTGTAAGCTACTGGGTTGGAGAAAGAGTTTTTGCTGTGGTAGCGACATCAATCTGCTTGTTTCTTGAGGGGTCTCTGAGATCCAACACTTGTCAGCTGGGTGACTTTGGGCAAGTCACTTCACTTCTCTGGGCCTCAGTTGCCTCATCTGTAGAATGGGGATGAAGACTGTGAGCCCCATGTGGGACAGCCTGATCACCTTGTGACCTCCCCAGTGCTTGGAACAGTGCTTTGCACATAGTAAGCGCTTAATAAATGCCATTATTATTCTACCCCTTCTAGACTGTGAGCCCACTGTTGGGTAGGGACCGTCTCTATATGTTGCCAACTTGTACTTCCCAAGCGCTTAGTACAGTGCTCTGCACAGAGTAAGCGCTCAATAAATACGAATGATTGATTGATCTCAGCCTGCACTGCCCTTCGCCCTTGGTTCTTCCACACCCCTAACTTTGTCAATACTACTTAAATGGAGTGCACAGTAAGGCTGAAAAATCCTCTAATAATAATAATAATTATTATTATTATTTATAATATATATAGTATTATATATTATATATACAATATAATAATAATAATAATTATTATTATTATTATTATTATGGTATTTGTAGAGGGCTTATTATGTCCCAGATCTGCCACTTGTCAGCTGTGTGACTTTGGGCAAGTCACTTAACTTCTCTGAGCCTCAGTTCCCTCATCTGTAAAATGGGGATGAAGACTGGGAGCCCCACTTGGGACAACCTGATCACCTTGTACCTTCCCCCAGCTCTTAGAACAGTGCTTGGCACATAGTAAGCACTTAACAAATGCCATCATTATTATTATTATTATTATCAGGCACTAAATTTAATGCTGGGGTAGATACAAGGTAATCAGGTTGGACACAGTCCCTGTCCCACATGGGGCTCACACTCTTTCATTCATTCAATCGTATTTATTGAGCGCTTACTGTGTGCAGAGCACTGTACTAAGCGCTTGGGAAGTACAAGTTGGCAACATATAGAGACAGTCCCTACCCAACAACGGGCTCACACTCTTTACTCCCCATTATATAGGTGAGGGAATTGGAGGCCCAGAGAAGTGAAGTGACTTGACCAAGGTCCCCCAGCAGACAAGTGGCAGAGCTGGGATTAGAACCCACATCCTCTGAATCCCAAGTCCATTGTTTTGCCATTAGGCCAGCCTTCTCTAGTCAACCTCCTAAAACAAATGTATCATTCATTCAATCAATCGTATTTATTGAGCGCTTACTGTGTGCACAGCACTGTACTAAGTGCTTGGGGAGTACAAGTTGGCAACCTATAGAGATGGTCCCTACCCAACAGCGGGCTCACGGTCTAGAAGGGGGAGACAGACAACAAAACAAAACATATTAACAAAATAAAATAAACAGAATAAATATGTACAAATAAAATAGAGTAATAATCACATACAAACATATATACAAATATACAGGTGCTGTGGGGAGGGGAATGAGGTAAGGCCGGGGGGATGAAGGGGGAGGAATGGGGGAGGAAGGAGGGGGCTCAGTCTGGGAAGGTCTCCTGGAATGTATCAGTGTATTTCTCCACACGGTCTTTTTTCCCCGAACTCTGAGCACCTCAGAAATGTGGCTATTTTGACCTCTGTTTGAAACAGGTAGGAAATATCCGACAAGATGGGCAGGAAATTGTAAGTTCAGACATGCCATAGGTCACGTCCAACGGGTGATTATCCATCCTTCAAGAAGGTCAGGTAAGGATTAGGCTGATCTTCAGGGTCAAAGATTCCTGTGACCCAGCTGACAGAACCTGCCTGTGGGAGGTCACAAAAGGTCCCGACCCTTGACACATTCATTCATTCAATCACATTTATTGAGCACTTACTGTGTGCAAGGACTGTACAAAGTACTTGGGAGAGCACAATACAATAATAAACGGACACATTTCTTGCCCACAAAAAACTCACAGTACAGAGGGGGAGACAGGCACTGATATACGTAAATAAATGACAACAAATCAATTGCACACTGTCCTTCCCCACTTTGATGTGTTTGGTCAGGAATGTGTTTGTCATATTGCACTCTCCCAATCGCTTAGTACAGTGCTCTGCACTCAGTAAGCACTCAATAAATACAACTGACTGACTAGCTGGCTGACAGGCCTCTCAGAATCCCATTCTCTGCAGACCGTGATACCTCCCTGGTCTGGACAGTGGTTAGCACTTAGTACAGTGCTCTGTGCCGGATAAATGCTCAATAAATATCACTGATGTAGAGGAGGGACTGTCGGATGCCTCACTGGCTATCCTCTACACTGTAAGCTCGTTGTGGGTAGGGACTGTGTCTGATTAGTTTTATAACGTACTCTACCAAGTGCTTAGTATAGTGTTCTGCACACAGTAAATCCTCAATGAATACAACTGACTGACGCACAAGTCACGGCGGTCGCCGGATTCCACTACCGAGGCAGACCGTCGACCAACGATACGTAGATCAAGAGGACGACACGAGAAACAAAATGGCAGCCTGACCCGAGCAAGACAGCGAGACCAAGTGTGGCAATACGGAGTCGCAAGCTCCGTTCTTTAATCACTTCCCCACTGACTACAGACTAACCCACACAACTCGGGAGAAAAACATGGAGCACACTGCACTTTCCCCTGAGTTGATTGGCAAGATGCTCTTTGGTGTTCTGGCTCACTGGATCTCATAAGTGCCCAAGTCTCCACTCGGCCCAAGTCCATACTTTATTTGCCAAGAAAGCGCTTAGGAATCTACGAGGCTCCCATTGGCAGGCCAGTTTAATAAAGTGCCTTTTCCCCTCCTCATTAGCCTAGATTAGTGTCTGGAAAAAAGCGCTTTCCACTTGAAGGTCACTGCAGGCAGAAGTGAAAACGTCTCTAACAAAATTCCCGGAGGTGTATCGACGTGGTTCTGGAAATCACTCCCTGGGAGTGACACCATTTGGCAGGATATGAAACTCCGCAATCAAAGCACACGGGTGGGATGCTGTTAGCTCGTCGTGGGCAGGGAATATGTCTATTTATCGCTCTATTGTACTCTCCCAAGTGCTTAGTACAGTGCTCTGCACATGGTCAGCTCTCAATAAACGTGATTGAATCTAAAATCTTGACCAATTTGGTCTCTCCTCACACAACTGCACCAGTGAAGTATGAGACTTGTAATATCACCTGCCTTGATTCAGGATGATGCCACAGTGGTTACGACTACGCAGTTACGTCGTACATTCCTTGAGGACAGGGATCATGTCGACCACCACTACTGCATTTCTTTTAATGGTATTTGTTAAGCACTCCCTATGTGCCAAGAGGTGTACTAAGCGCTGGGCCGGCTACAAGCTAATCAGGTTGGGCACAGTCTCTGTCCCACATAGAACTCACGCTCTTAATCCCCATTTAACAGATGAGGTAACAAACAGCAGTGAAGCGACAAACATTTTACAGAGGAGGGAACAGACACAAAGGAAGTGAAGTGACTTGCCCAAAGTCACACAGCGGATGAGTGGTGAAGCCATGATTAGAACCCAGGCCTTCACTCTATCTGCTAGGCTGCACACAATCACACAGTCAGATTAGGTCCACGAAGAGAGGGAATGAGAGAGGAGAGACAGAAAGGACAAAAATATTGCTATGCCCATCCGAGGATGGAGTCCACCATAAAATTCCCAGGTTTTCACTTCCCCATTGGGCTCCAGGTCATGACACAAATAAGAATGAAAGTCTGAATCACTTACTTATCTCCCCGGCAAATGGGCCAGGTCTGCGATCTGCAATTGTAGTGTACTCTCACAAGCATTCAGTACAGAGCTCTGCACATAGTAATCGCTCACTAAGTACCGCCGATTGACTGGAGGGCCACACCTCCCTCTTGGAAAGCTTCCGGGAGTCCTTCACACCAGGAGCTGCCCCTGTTCCCTGTTTCGGGATCACGGAGGGCTGAAACACTCACAGTAGGATTCCCACTGATCCAGGAAGTTGGGGGAATCCCGAGTGGATACTTGAAGCACCCAAATTTCCCATGGGCTGAAAATAATGCTCATTTTAACCTCGGCTGAGGGAAACCGTGATTCTTCTGCAAATCTAGATGGGGGCTTAATTTCTCTGAATGCGCAATCTGTTCCAGCAGTCATTCCGCCTACGTGGATCCCAAAAAGGAAAATGACAAATAGCCTTTCTTACCTAATGAGCAGGGTGGGGGGGTGGCAGAGTAAAAGATCCTTTTACAAGTGCTTCAGAGAAGAACCAATTGTGTTGGTCACTTGGAAAGAGCACAGGCCTGAGATTCAGAGGACCTGGGTTCAAATCCCGCCTCAGCCGATTGCTTGCTGTGTGAATTTGGTCGAGTCACTTCTTTGTGCCTCAGTTCTCCTGTTCTCTCTCCGACTTAGATCGTGAGTCCCGTGCGGGGAGGGACTTTGTCTCAACTAATTCTTTTCTATCTACCCCGGCATGTAGAATAGTGATTGACACATAGTAAGTCCTTAACAAATACCATTAAAAAAATAATTATGGTATTTACTGAGTGCTTCCTATGAGTCAAAGCCCTGCTGTGCTAAGCGCTGGGGAACGTACACGACAATCACATCATTCACAGTCCCTGGCCCCATGTAGGGCTCCCAGTAGAGAGAGAGGGACAACAGGAATGTTCTCCCCATTTTATAGATAAGGAAGTGGGCCCAGTGAGGTTAGACCCGGAAAGGTGAGGTGACTTGCTCAAGGTCACACAATCCAGGGAGGAAGCTGACCCAAGGAGATTAGGTGACTTGTCCAAGGTCAAATAGCAGGGTACGGTCCGCGCTGGGATCCAAAGGTCCTCTTGACATCCTGCTCCATGGTCTTCCCATTACCCCATCCTACCTCCAATTCAATATATGGACAGGAACAAAGAGGGACCATCAAAAGTCCAGTAAAATGAGGAAGCAGTGTGGATTAGTGGAAAGAACACAGGTCTAGGATTCGGAGGACCTGAGTTCTAATCCCGCCTTCTGCCACTTAAAATGATAATAATAATAATAAGTGCTTACTATGTACAAGGCACTATACTAAGCGCTGGGGTAAATACAAGCAATTTGGGTCACACACAGTCACTGTCCCACATGGGGCTCACAGTCTCAATCCCCATTTTCCAGGTGAGGGAACTGAGGCCCAGAGAAATCCAGTGACTTGCCCACGGTCATACAACAGACAAGGGGCAGGGTTGTGATTAGAACCCATGACCTCCTGACTCCCTGTCCTGTGCTCTATCCAATAAGCATGCCGCTTCTCAAGGCTAAGTACAACAGCATCCCATTGTTCCTTGAGAGAAAACATCATTCAGGCAAAAGCTGTAGATGACTTACATGCTCGCTTACGTCCGACTTTAAAGTTCACACTATCAAGTGTGAACCCGACCGTTAGTACCAGCATTGGGAGAAGAAGGAGAAAAAAGCAAGTTTTGCTTGCCTAACAAGGAGTCATCATCCCAGTGAAAACGCTCATGAATATTTTCTGAATATTTATGGTAGATATCATTTATTACATGAGACGTGAATTGATGATCTAAGACATCTATCCTCAAGGAAAAAGAAAAAGAGCGGGGGCTAGGAGAAAGAGCATGGAACTAAGAGTCAAGGGACCTGGGTTCTTCTCCCAGTTCTGCTATTCAAATAGGACCCAGTCCTTTCCCTCACAGGGCTCATGTCCAGAGGGAAGGGGGCACAGGTGTTGAATCCCCAATTTAGGGATAGGGATACTGAGGCGCAGAAAAACCAAGTGATTTACCCAAGGTCACACAGGAAGTGAATGTCTTGAATCCCCAAAGACGTGAGGCTGGATTTGGGTAGATTCAGCTACGGGGGGTGAGGAAGACAGGAGGAGGGTGCGATGATAGAGGAGGTTGGGTGGAGGGGGCTTTGGTGATAGTGAATAATCCCAGCCCTGGGGGGTCAGGGACCATTGGCCAGTGTGGGGTGGCCATCAAATACCCCAGGATCCAGTCAATGGACCCCTTGACATGTCAGTTCATTCTTGAGGCATCTATATTAGGAGGTACATTTTAGGATCTTACAGTCCTCTAGACAGCAAATTCATTGTGGGCAGGGAATGTGTCGGTTTATTATTGTACTGTACTCTCCCAAGTGTTTAATACAGTGCTCTGCACACAGTAAGCGCTCAATAAATACAACTGAATGAATCTACATGAGGAGGCTGATAATCCCCCAGCTTGTCAGCACTTATATCTAGAGGCTGCCTTCCTTACAGGAAATTTTACTTTAAAGTCTGTCTCTCCTGCTAGATTGGAAGCTTCCTGAGGACAGGAAATGTGTCTACCATATCTACTTAGCTGTATGTTCCCAAAACGTAATACAGTGCTCATCCCAGAATAAGGGATCAATCAGCAGCAGAGATTGATGGATGATCGATGGATGATTGATGGCTCTCTTGAAAAGACCTGGGCAGATAATTGGTGACACCACATAATCTGTTACCCAACCACATCTCCACTTTGCCATTCTCCAGTATGGCTTAATGGAAAGAGTGCGGGCTTGGGAATCAGAGGTCATGGATTCTAATCCCAGCTCTTCAACTTGTCAGTTGTGTGACTTTGTGCAAATCACTTAGCTTCTCTGGGCCTCAGTTACCTCATCCGGAAAATGGGGATTAAGACTGTGAGCCTCATGTGGGACAACTGATTAATTTGTATCTACCCCAGTGCTTAGAGCAGTGCTTGGCACATAATAAACGTTTAACAAATACCACCATTATTATTATTATTATTACCTCTGAAGATGCTTTTCTATCCATCTCCCTTACTAGACCGCAAACTTCTCAAGGGCAGGGATTGGGTTTTCTGTCAACCTAAAATTAGAACAGTGAATGCAAGAGTCTCACTCATCAACGGTGTACAATCAATTATTTACTGAGTGCTTATTGTGTGGAGAACACTGTACTAAGCACTTGGGAGAGTACGACACAACAGAGGCGGTAGACTTGTCCCTGCCCACAAGGAATTTATAAAAAATGAATGAAGGTAAACTCAACGTTAGTCTTTAAGCCTGTCTGTTACAGTGTATTCCTCCTCCTCCTCCCCACCTCCATTCCCCCCGCCTTACCTCCTTCCCTTCCCCACAGCACCTGTATATATGTATATATGTTTGTACATATTTATTACTCTATTTATTTTACTTGTATATATCTATTCTATTTATTTTATTTTGTTAATATGTTTGGTTTTGTTCTCTATCTCCCCCTTCTAGACTGTGAGCCCACTGATGGGTAGGGACTGTCTCTATATGTTGCCAACCTGTACTTCCCAAGCACTTAGCACAGTGCTCTGCACATAGTAAGCGCTCAATACGATTGATTGATTGATTGTACTCTCCCAAGAGTTTATTCATTCATTCAATTGTATTTATTGAGAACTTAGTACTACTTAGTACTAAGTTCTAAGTACTTAGAACAGTGCTCTGCATCCAGTAATACCAATAAATAATAATAAGGATGGTATTTTTCAAACATTTAATTTGTGACAAACACTGTTCTAAGCACTGGGGTAGATACAAGATCATCAGGTCAGACACAATCCTTGTCCCACAAGGGGCTCACAGTCTTAATCTCTATAATACAGATGAGGTCATTCTTTCAATCATATTGAGTGCTTACTGTGTGCAGAGCACTGAACTAGAGAAGTGACTTGCCCAAGGTCACAGAGCAGACAAGTGGCAGAGCCGCGATTAGAACCCAGGTCTTATCGACTCCCAGGCCTGTGGTCTATCCTCTAGGCCACACTGCTTCAAGTGAGCGTTCAACAAGTACGATAGATTGATGAGGTCACAGCGGTGTTTTCTGCTGCTTAGAGGGTGGACAGTGATTCACTGATCACTCAGTAGGCCCTAAATAAACACAAAATCCAAAGTAAAGCGGGGTGGGTTGGTTAAGTGGCAACCAAAATCCAACGACAGGTGTGGCTTCCCACAATCAATCAATCCACCGTATTTATTGAGCGCTTACTGTGTGCAGAGCACTGTACTAAGCGCTTGGGAAGTACAAGTTGGCAACATATAGAGACAGTCCCTACCCAACAGTGGGCTCACAGTCTAAAAGGGGGAGACAGAGAACACAACCAAACATACTAACAAAATAAAATAAATAGAATAGATATGTACAAGTAAAATAGAGTAATAAATATGTAAAAACATATATACATATATACAATCAGCACACTGAAAGGTGACAGAGGTGATCCCTACAGTTAAACCTGTTTCCTTCACTGGCATTCCTCATAACAGGCCTCGGGGCCTGACGACCGGCCTTCAAAACTCCTTGTCAGAGATTTGCCAGGTGGAGTAAATCTTTCCAGAAGAGAGAATTCCCCTGATTTGCCCAGTGGAAGCTATCCGAGTCACGTTTCCCACTGTGAGCGCCGGACCTCTGGGTTCGGCATTCTCCCCTGGATCTTTTTGGATCATCTGGAACATGACGAATCCTTGGGTTTCCAGGACTATCCACTCTTGGACCAAATTTCCTCAGATTCATGCCCCGTTCCGCCCAATATTTTCCTCATTATATTACTTTCCTACGGCTCACTGTGGGAAGCGCACTGTAAAATGTGCTTGGGAGAGTACAATATAACACTATAATGGACACATTCCTGGCCCACAATGAGCTTCCAATATATAGGGGGAGACAGCTGCTTTCTAAAGCCAATTCTGTTACAGTGTCCTCTCCCATGGGTTTATTACAGTGCTCGCCCACAATAAGTGCTCAATAAATACCACTGATTGACTGATAGCAAAAGTCTCAATTTCCGTTTGCAAGCGGGTGGTGCTGGTTTTGAATTAATAGAGGGTTTATGACCACTGTGAGAATCAGCATGGCGTAGTGGATGGAGCATGGAGTCAGAAGGTCATGGGTTCTAATCCCAGCTCCACCACGTGTCTGCTGTGCAACCTTGGGCAAGTCATTTCACTTCTCTGGGCCTCGGTTACCTCATCTGTAAAATGGGGATTGAGACTGTGGGCCCCATGTGGGACAGGGATTACATCCAACCCGATTTGCTTATCCCAGCACTTAGTACAGTGCCTGGCACACAGTAAGAGTTTAATAAATGCTCCATTATTATTATCATTATCAATTAGTAGAATAGACTGAAAGCTACCATCCCTCCAGACCTTAAATTACCATCTCTGTAGACCGAAACCTCTTTGCGGGTAATGAACAGATCTACCAACTTTGTTGTATTTTACTCTCCCAAGGACTTAGTACAGTGTATTGCATATAATAATAATAATAATAATGTTGGCATTTGTTAAGCGCTTACTATGTGCAAAGCACTGTTCTAAGCGCTTGGGGGATACAAAGTGATCAGGTTGTCCCACGTGGGGCTCACAGTCTTAATCCCCATTTTACAGATGAGGTAACTGAGACTCATAGAAGTTAAGTGACTTGCCCAAGGTTACACAGCAGACATGTGGCAGAGCGGGATTCGAACCCATGACCTCTGACTCCAAAGCCCGTGCTCTTTCCACTGAGCCACGCTGCATATAGTAAGCACTCAATGATAATGATAATAATTATGGGATTTGTTGAGCACTTACTATGTGCCAGGCGCTGTACTGAGCACAGGCATGGATACAGGCAAATCGAGTTGGTCACAGAACCCTGTCCCACTTGGGGCTCACACTCTTTATCCCCATTTTACAGACGAGGTAACTGAGGCCCGGAGAAGTGAAGTGACTTGCCCAAAGTCACACGGCACACAAGTGGCAGAGCGGGCACTAGAACCCAGGTCCTTGTGACTCCCAGTCCCAAGCTCTATCCACTAGGTCACTGATCGATAATCAAACCTGCTTGGGCCTAAGCTCATTAAGCGATTCAAAAGTACAAAAATTATGTTGTTCCAACTCAATTTCAAAAGAGTAATAAACCAATCCGGCCTCTACTCATCGGCAAAAGACGTTCTGCTATTTGACTGACATTTGCCTCATCTCACCACCGCTGAGGTGGATTTCAACTTGGCCTAGAAATAAGCACTCATTTTCTATTTTCAGGGACTTCAAGTCGGAAGCTGACATTTCCTGACTCTGGCTCTCTCGCCCACAGCCATTTCCCGATGGGAAATATGAGGCACAAAATTGTCAAAGTCAAAAGACTGAAAGGATGATCGCTCTGCGCTTCGACGCCAAACTACACTCCCAGAAGCCCAGCGTGAATGACTGATTCCCCATTAGATAATAAACTCCAGGAGGGCAGAGAGCATGCCTCTTCAACTTGTGCTACTCTACCCAAAGCTTCAATCTAGTACTCTGCATATTTAAGTGCTTAGCAAACAGGGATGATCGACACACACGGCCTCACTGTTGGGTGATGGAGAAAACTCTGGCGACATCCCCCTGACAGAAATCTCTCGATATCCCTAAAGATCGGTGAAGCCAACCCGTTCACTAACCCGTAAAAACAGCCCCTTTATAGGGATCTTCACTACGCTTATCTTTCAGACTTCCTGACCTCAATGAGGAACAAAAAATTTTTGAAGGAGTCATCTTCATTAAAGAGCACTTTTTAAGCTTCCTGACATCCTCATCATAATAATGGCATTTGTTAAGCGCTTACTATGTGCCAAGCACTGTTCTAAGTGCTGAGGTAGATACAAGGTAATCAGGCTGTCCCACATGGGGCTCACAGTCCTAATCCCCCCTTTTACAGATGAGGGAGCTAAGGCACAGAGAAGTTAAGTGACTTGCCCAAGGTTACACAGCAGACAAGCGGCAGATCTGGGATTAGACCCGACGTCCTCTGACTCTCAAGCCTGGGCTCTTTCCACTAAGCCATGCTGCTTCTCATAAGGAAATGAGGAACTTAAATCTTTTGAAGGAATCATCTTTTTCGCTCCCCTATTGCCCCCCTTACGTTTTGAAGTCCACTACATTCCCAAAACTACTGCTGGCCTTTTGGATGTATCTTTATACTCCTTTACTCTCCCAACCTGTAATTGGTTTTCCCATGTGAGCTGCAATTCCATAAAGCCACCAGCGATTTTCCAGTGAGGCAGATTCCATCCCACTGGCTCTGGATTCTGTCTCCAACAACGGGAAGCTTGGAGGAGCCCTGTGTCTTGATTGTAGCCTAGAGAAGCGGCTATCTCCCCCTGTAGACTGTAAGCTTGTTGTAGGCAGGGAATGTATCTGTTATAACATTATATTGTACTTTCCAAAGTGCTTAGAATAGTGCTCTTCACACAACATGCATTCAATATGATCGACCGACATACTAGTGGACAGAGCAAGGATCTGGGTGTCCGAGGACCGGTGTTCTAAACCCGGCTCTGCTGCTTGCCTGTTGTATCACCATATATGTTTGTACATATTTATTACTTTATTTATTTATTTATTTTACTTGTACATATCTATTCTATTTATTTCATTTTGTTAGTATGTTTGGTTTTGTTCTCTGTCTCCCCCTTTTAGACTGTGAGCCCACTGTTGGGTAGGGATTGTCTCTATATGTTGCCAACTTGTACTTCCCAAGCGCTTAGCACAGTGCTCTGCACACAGTAAGCGCTCAATAAATACGATTGATTGATTGATTGATTTCACTTCTCTGAGCTTCTTTGTTCTCATCTGTAAAATGGGGATTCAATACCTGTTCTCCCTTCCCCTTAGACTGTGAGTCTTGTGTGGCAAAGGGACCGTGTCCGACCTAATGACCTTGTACCTCCCTAAGTGTTTAGGTCAGTCCTGTACACGTTTTTTTCTCCAATGGTACTTCTTAAGTGCTTACTACGTGCCAGGCACTATACTGAGCGCTGGGGAAGATATTCGCTAATCAGGTTGGAGACCGTCCCGTCCCACATAGGACTCACAGTCTTAATCCCCCATTTCACAGATGAGGGAACTGATGCATAGAGAAGCTAACTGACTTGTCCAAGACTGCAAGGTAGATTAGTGGCAGACCTGGGATTAGAATCCAGGTCCTTCTGAATCCCAGGCCTGAACTCAAATCACCAAGGCACACTTAATAATGTTCCAATCAATCAATAGTATTTATTGAGCGTTTACTGTGTGCAGAGCACTGTACTAAGCGCTGTTCCACAAATACAAACAAATAATGCCATAGTTAAAGATGGGCCATTACCCTCTTATCCTCAGATTGTAAACCCCTTGAAGGCAAGGATCATGTCTATTAACTTTATTGCACTCTCCCAAGTGCTTAGTCCAGTGTCTTGCACACAGTAAGTACTCAATCAATATTACCCCTTGCTCTACTCTGTCTCTGAACATTAATAATGTTATTCAATGACTGCTATTACCATTACTACTACTATTGGTTGATTCCTCCATGGATGTCTGCTGCTTTGGATTACACGAGGAAGTTTCTTCCCTTTCCCCACATATGCTCCTCACAGAACCCCAAATTACAGCTCAGCCTTTGCTGGCGGAATGTTCCTCTTTGAGCCCAGACGTCGTTAACGCTCTCCTGCTGCAAACAGACGGTCAGCGACAAACGCTCAGTGTGTAGCGACTAAGCCATACTCTTGTCCTACAAGTTACCAGTACAAACACCGCCAAAACGCATTCTGGGCCACGATCACTCAGATCAAAATGAGAGGCACGTTTGAGAGGCGACTAGCTGATTTTGTGCAAATTAACAAGCCCAGCCCGATGGTCTCTTATAATAAAAATGATAATTCTGGTATTTGTTAAGCGCTTACTGTGTGCCCAGCACTGTACTAAGCGCCAGGGTGGATACGAGTAAATGGGGTTGGACATAGAGTTGGCAGGCGTGTTCCCTGCCCACAATGAACTTACAGTCAAGGAGCGGAAATAGGCATTGATATAAATAAATTCCGATTATCGACGTAAGAGCTGAGGGAAGGTTGAATAAGGAGGGTAAATCCAGGTGAATCACTACCCAGGTACCTGAAGAAGGTATCCAGAAGACAGAGTCTTTCCCCGGTCTGATAAATGGATAATTTATTTATTTATATGAATGCCGGTCTCCCCCTCTAGATTGTAAGCTTGCTGCAGGCAGTGAATTCGTCTGTTGATTGTTCTATTGTACTCTCCCAAGCGCTTAGTACAGTGCTCTGCACACAGCAAGTACTCAATAAGTACAATTCATGGACTGACTGGCAGCCAGAGGTGGGGAGGGGAAGGATGAAGACAGTACTGTGGGCCTCTCTACTGGCCAGGAAGGTAGTCGGGGTGGGTAGAGAAGCAGCATGGCTTAGTGGAAAGAGCCTGGGCTTGGGAGTCAAATGATGTGGGTTTGAAACCCGGCTCCGCCACTTGTCTGCTGTGTGACCTTAGGCAAGCCACCTAACTTCTCTGGACTTCAGTTCCCTAATCTGTAAAATGGGGATTAAGACTGTGAGCCCCACGTGGGACAACCTGATTAACTTGCATCTACCCCAGCACTTTGAAGAGGCCTTGGCACATAGTAAGCACTTAAATACCATTATTGTTATTATTATTATTATTATTATTATTATTATTATTATTATTATTATTATTATTATTATTATCATTAGCCTGCATCCCTGTAGCTGCAGCAGCTCTCCCGGGTGCAGTTTACAGGGGCGATGAGGAATCCTGGGTGCTTCTGAGTTCACCTCACAGTGTGAGGGGAAGCGGACCTGAGGAGAAGCCTTTGTTAGGATGGGAGAGAGTTGAAAGAACCCTTTAATCTCTCCCCCAACTCCCTTCACACCCAGACCAACATTCTGCTCCTATCTCTCGATTCCTCCCAGAGGGCTTCTCCGTCCCAAATGGGCGGCGGGACTCTGGAGAGATCTGGACCAAAAGACTGGGACTCCAGAGAGCTCTGCAACTCTGAGGGAATGAATGGCTTCTCTAGAGCCCTGGGCCCTGAACTTTCTGGCGAGAGGCTTTCTGGACAGCTCTGGATCCTAGAATTCCTGGGGAATGAGATTCTGGAGAGCTCTGGGGACCCCGCTCCTCTGGCGAGTGGGTCTCTGGAGAGTTATCCCAGCACTTAGAGTGTTTGACACATAGTAAGGACTTAACAAGTACTATTTAAAAAAAAGAATAAAAGTGCTCCGGACTCCCTGTTCCCCCAGGAGAGTGGGATTCTGGGTTCTGTTCCTCCAGGGGAGAGAGTTTCTGCCCCTTCCTTCTTCTCCCCACCTCCATCCCCCCATCTTACCTCCTTCCCTTCCCCACAGCACCTGTATATATGTATATATGTTTGAACATATCTATTACTCTATTCATTTATTTATTTTACTTGTACATATCTATTCTATTTATTTTATTTTGTTAGTATGATTGGTTTTGTTCTCTGTCTCCCCCTCTTAGACTGTGAGCCCACTGTTGGGTAGGGACTGTCTCTATATGTTGCCAACTTGTACTTCCCAAGCGCTTAGTACAGTGCTCTGCACACAGTAAGCGCTCAATAAATACAATTGATTGATTGATTGGAGAATTACCACTGCCTGATGATAACCCCGTTTCTGCATTTCCCACTCCTGCTGAGCGATTAGCATGTTCAGAACAAGGCCTAGCTATCTCCCTTCATGGCACAAACGGCAAAACCTGACATCATTATTTATGTGCACGGACTACCTTGTGACATCCAGCAAGGCAATGAAGATTACTCCTGAATATTGCCAACAAATCTCGGGTGACATCCATTTTCAAAATGGATCAGGAGCAAAGGATGGACCGACGTCCTGAGCTCCGACATTCCATTAGGACGCAGAGAGGCAGACTGCAGTGGCGTCGTGGAACAGACTTCATTTTTCAACCACTTCTCAGGGGAGAAGCACCGTGACTCCTTCTTGGGGAGAAAAACTCAAGAGAGCCCAGCCCACAGAGAAGCAGCAGGGCTCGGTGGAAAGAGCGCGGGTTTTGGAGTCAGAGGTCAGGGGTTCAAATCCCGGCTCCGCCACTTGTCAGCTGCGTGACTTTGGGCAAGTCACTTAACTTCTCTGTTCCTCAGTTATCTCATCTGTAAAATGGGGATTAAGACTGTGAGCCCCAGGTGGGACAACCTGATCACCTTGTAACCTCCCCAGCACTTAGAACAGTGCTTTGCACGTAGTAAGAGAGCCCAGCCCACAGAGAAGCAGCATGGCTCAGTGGAAAGAGCACAGGTTTTGGAGTCAGAGGTCATGGGTTCAAATCCCGGCTCCGCCACTTGTCAGCTGCGTGACTTTGGGCCAGTCACTTAAGTTCTCTGTACCTCAGTTATCTCATCTGTAAAATGGGGATTAAGACTGTGAGCCCCAGGTGGGACAACCTGATCACCTTGTAACCTCCCCAGCACTTAGAACAGTGCTTGGCACATAGTAAGTGCTTTATAAATGCCATTATTATATTACTATTATTATACCAGGCTAGAGACACTGTCCCTAGATTATAAGCTCCTTGAAGGCAGAGATCCACTATTCTGCCTGTCATTCTACTGTGCTCTCCAAGGCAGATGGTAAAATAGGTAAATTGAGAAGCAGAATGGCGTAATAGAGCACAGGTCAGAGTCACAACTTCATGGGTTCTAATCCTGCCTCTGCCACTTTTCTGCTGCATGACCTTGGGCGAGTCACTTCACTTATCTGGGCCTCCGTTACCTCATCTGTAAAATGGGGATTGAGGCTGTGAGCCCCACATGGGACAGGGACTGTATCCAAACCGATTTGCTGGTATCCACCCCAGTGCTTAGTACAGTGCCAGGCACATAGCAAGTGCTTATCAAATACCACAATTATTATCCTAACAGAGAGGGCAAATGGCACTGTGTAAGAATAGCTACCTAAGGGCTGTGCGGCTGAGGGTGGGATTGAGTATTACAAGCGTTTAAGGGGGTAGAGCTCTGAATGTCTTAGATGACATGGGGGTCGGGAATGGGAATCAATCATATTTATCGAGCGCTTACTGTGTGCAGAGCACTGTACTAAGCTCTTGGGAAGTACAAGTTGGCAACATATAGAGACAGTCCCTACCCAACAGTGGGCTCAGTCTAGATGGGGGAGAATGGGAAAGTAAGGATTTCATCTGGGAAGGGTTCTAGGAAGAGATGTGATTTTCAGAAGGGCCATGGTCGTGGAGAACAAACAGGGAGGGATTTCAGACCTGAGGAAGGACGAGGGCAAGGGGTTGGTTGTAGATGGATGGGATCGAGAACCGAGTGTAGGTGAGCGTTACAATGGGCCGGAGCACGCACGTTGGATTGTCCTACCTAGGAAAGGAGTGAGGAGAGGGAGGAGGGGAGAGCTGATGGAGTGCTTTGGAGGGGATGGTGAAGCGTTTCTGTTTGATGCTGAGGTGACCGGGCAACACGATTGTTACATAACGTAACTTTCTCTACATCTGACAGCTGTGCGATCTACTGGAAAGAACACGGTTCTGGGAATCCGATGACCTGGGCTCTGATCCCAGCTCTTATCACAATAATAATGATGATGGTGATATTTGTTAAGGGCTTACTATGTACCAGGCACTGTACTAAGCACCAGGGTTAGATGCAAGCAAATCAGGATGTACTCAAATCCTGTCCACATGGTGATCACAGTCTCGATCCCCACTTTACAGATGAGTGAACTGAGGCCAAGAGAACGCAAGTGACTTGCCCCGAGCTCACGCAGTGGACAAGTGGCAGAGCTGGGATTAGAACCCATGCAGCGTGACTTAGTGGAAAGGGCACAGGCTTGGTAGAAGACGTGGGCGCTAATCCTGGCTCAGGTCATCTGTTGTGTGACCTTGGGCAAGCCACGTAACTTCTCTGGGCCTCAGTTCACTTATCTGAAATATGGGGATTAAGACTGTGAGCCCCACGTGGGAGAATCTGATTAGCTTATATCTACCCCAGTGCTTAGAACAGTGCTGAGCACATAGTAAGCGCTTAACAAATATTATTATCATTACTTTGTTCCAGGCCCTATACTAAGCGCTGAGATGGACACAAGCAAATCAGGATGGACATAGTCCCTGTCCCATGTGAGGCTTCACAGAGAAGTGAATTGACTCGCCCAAGGTCCCACAATAGACAAGTGGCAGAGTAGGGATTCGAACCCAAGTCCTTCTGACCTTCAGGCCCAGGCTCCATCCACTATGCCACACTGCTTCTCTGCTTGCTACCTCAAATGGATTACTCAAGATTTGGACGCTTCTAGTGATATGCTTTATAAAGTAGTTTGTTATCTGAAGACAGAGAGCTTGCCAAGCATTAGAGAATAAGCCTTTTGCAAGAAAATATCTGCCCCAACCCTTTCCTACCAATCAACAGATGGATGGCATTAATTGAGTGTTTTCTGTGTGCAGAGCTCAGTACTAAGCGCTTGGTAGACATGATCCCGTTGTGTTCAGGGATTGTCTCTGTTGCTGAATTGTACTTTCCAAGCACTTAATACAGTGCTCTGCACACAGTAAGCGCTCAATCAATATGACTGAATGAATGATCTCTGGCTTCAAAGACCTAACGGAGGGACTCACTGTCTAAATGGTTTGCGTAAGCACAAGAGAACTCTTATAAAATGAATATTACATTCTTCTGTCCCATTTGGTTGGTTGGAACATGCTATTTATCTCCAAGTTAGCTGAGAAGACTTAATAAATTCCTCCCTTATGATATAAACAGGTCATCAGATGAACGTACAGAAATTCCATGCGAAATGTACGCGGGGTGTGAAGTTGAGCCGTGGCCATTACCTATTCATCAAGTCTCCCGCTTCCACTGACGGGAGTGCGTTTGGAGACCAAATTAGGCCCGTTGTGGATGTGTGGGAAATGGCTACGCCTCAAATCCGTTCCCCATTCGCACGGGGAATTCTGACACGTCTATGACACAGGTGAGATGTGCGGTGCTTTATTCGGCTTCAAATCAACTTCAGCCCGTACGGCCAACATGCCTCTTCCTTTCTGCCGAATTCTCCAGGGACATACTCTAGCCAACTGGGGAGTCCTGCCCAAATGGAAGGAACACATCAGATGGGGCATTGAAGAGAACTCATCCTGTCTGAGCCTGCGTGAAACCTTCCAGCAAAATAACCACCGTCATTATTCTAGTAACGATAGTGGCATTTGTCGGGTGTTTAATCCGCGCCAGGCATTGTGCTGAGCGCTGGGGTTGATACGAGACTAACAGATCAGACAAGTCCCTGTCCCTCCAGGGTTCACAATCTACCAGGAAAGAAGAACAGATCTTTCATCCCCAGTTTACAGACGGGTAGATTGATTTTCAGAGCTGAAAATCTTAGCTATGTAGAGAGCTTTGATTCCCAAAGCTCTCTCAGAGTACGTCCCTCATTTCTGCGCTCGCAACAACACTCTAAGTTAGGTAGCCAAGGTGGGCATTACTATCCCCATTTTGCAGATGGGGAAACTGTGGGACATGACGGACAAGCGACTTGCCCACAGTCACTCAGGAGCAGATGCCAGATAAACAGTATCCAGGGCCAGCATGGTGCCACGAGGCCATGCCCAGCGCGTCGGTGGCTGGGCCAGGACTAGAATCAGGGTCTTCCTACTCCCATTCCGGCCTCCACGATGCTCTGCTTCACAAGCAAGAGGCCAGAGTGGGCAGAAGAGGACAGAAGTCCCACTCTGAGGGTGAAGCTGCTCGTCTTTGGGGTTGCCCCATCTGCAGCCTGAACCTCCACTGCCCGGGAGACCCCTGAGCCCCCAACCTGTGGCGTGTCAGATGATGCCACCATGGAGACATCCTCCCAGAACACCCATCCACCCGGGAGCTCCCACGGTGTTATTCTGACCCCTGAAGGATGCAAAACAACAGTCAACCGCACAGGCATTCCCTCCCTATCTTACACTCCCATCGGGTCCCGAATGAGATTTCAGGATGTATTCGCGCCTCGGAGCCCACTAGACCAGCACACAATCCACCTCCGGGATCGCGGCTTTAAAGTCCACGTTCGCCTTGATGGCGAAACTCCAATCCTGCCCAGGGTTTGTGTGCTCCGTGTGTGTTGTGGGGGGGGGAGCGTGGCCGGGAGGACGCAACCCTTCGAAAATCACTTATCGGTGGCTTAAGATGTTTCCTCTGGCGCGGTAACCCCAGAGAGAGACTGTTCATCGGAATATGCAAAAGACAAGCTCCCTTCGCCGCCGCCGAACGGAGAAGCGACTCGGCCTTGTGGGTTAATCCAAGCTCCGGCCCACTGGAGGGGGGCTAAGTCGGGTGAGGAAGCTGCAGTGCCACTGACACAAAGCGAGATCTCTTGGGGATGTGATTTGCAGAAAAGGCATCCTGGAGGGAAGATGAAATTTGGGGGTGGTTGGTAAGCCCTGAGGGGATCGAATGGATTCTCCTGCCACAGCTACTTTTGGAGAATGGGTAGAAACCTCCTTCAATACTGCGGGACTTGCCCATTTCTTTAATGAGCTTATGTTGCCTCTTGGCTTATCCACCGCTGCACAGATCGCTGTCGGGGCCATTTTAACCCTTCCACTCTCCCCCAACACACACAAACACACACACTCCCCCCCCCCCGCCCCCGATACACACTCACTCCAAGTGTCCAGTCCTTTAGGAGACATGGGTTACCGATGGACCAATGGCATTTATTAAGCACTCACTGTGTGTGAAGCACTGCACTAAGTGCCTGGCCTTCCCATTTCACTCCAAGAAACAGGTCAGGGGTCACCCCATTCAAGACCCCCTGCTTCCTCCCTGCCTGTGGGCACGACATTCAGGGAGTAGGTTGCCAGGGGTAAGACGAAGCTACAGAGTCTTTGGGTCTCACCCCGAGAGAACCAGGAGATTTATAAAAAGCAGCTACCGGCAACCTCATGCGAAGCTCACTGTGAGCAGTGGATGTGTCCGTTTAGTGTCAGAGCGTCCTCTCCCTAGTGCTTAGTACAGGGCTCTGCACACCGTGAGGACTCAATAAATAGGACTACACAAATGAATGAATTGTTCGGGAGGGAGGGGCAGGGGAAAGACACCCGCAAGTGGCCATCCAGGCGAAGATGGAGTGACCTTGGAGAGGGCCAAACAGAAGCAGGAAGTCGGGGCAACCAACGTGGGACCATGGGGTTGCGGAGAATTTCGGGGTCTCTCTTTGGGAGGGTCTGGCTTAACCCCCAGGGTGTCCCCCGACAGGGAGGAATCCCCATCATCCTCTCCACCACTCAGATACCCCAGACCTCCTCTCCCCACGGGGCCAGGGGTAGCGTTTCAAAAGCGGACCCCTGGAGAGACACCCACATGAGGCTCTGCCCACTCAAAACGCGGCTCCGGTCTGGTTACATAATCAGTGACTCTGTCCGACGACCAGCCATCTTTCTACCAAGCTGCGGAGCTTTCTCCAGGGATGGGCCATCACAGCGGCAATGGGAAGGGGACTCATTCGACTTGAGCATCGCAGCAAGGGGTGAGGTGATGGACATCCCTCCTTCTCCCCAAAAACACACCACGCAATCGGTGCCGCCGACCATAAGGACGTGTTAAGTTGGCCTCAGGATTCCTGATCCTTGAACTTTCTCCAGTAAGGGGAAAGGAACCAGTGCCGGGATAGAATTGGGAAGGACGGGCCCAAAGTACCCCCCTGCAGAGAGAGGGAGATAAACCTAGGGCAGGGAGGACCTGTGGGGCGAGGATGGCTGTTCCACTCTCTGGGCCGCTGGACCTGGGGCGGTCCCGGAGAAGTGACCGACCCCAGAGGAAAAGGCTCCAGTCGGAGTCCCCAGGTCTGCCTCCGTTGCCCATCTGTCGTCTCAGTGTTCCCGGCTCTGGAGGCGGTCCACGACGAGGCCCACCGGGAAGTTTACTGAGTGACCAAGTGGTGAGCGAGCGAGCTCTCTCCCTCCCAGCTCCACTGCAGCTGGAGAATGAATGCAGCAGTGGGGATACTGCACTGAGTTGCAGACAGATGTGCAGGAGGAAGCACAGGAAACCCCTCTCGGATCATTAGCCGGGGGGATCCGGAGGGGGCTACAGCCTGGGGGTTCCTTCGGGTTGCCGGGGGAACCTCCCCTCTAGGAGGGGAGGATGGGGGTGTCCCCCATCTATCCCCCACCCCGATCAAGAGTCTTTGCTCAGAATCAAGGCCATCTCCTATTCCACAGGCTGCACACAGATGAATGTGGGGCTTTGATTTCTCATGAAAAACTCTCTGAGTGAGGGGGGGAAGAAAAGCTTCCAACTGCAGCTATTTCATTCAACTGCCAAGACACACACACACAAACACACACAGACACATACAACACACACATACACCCTCAACGCATTTGCTGCAATTATGGCAAAGCCTCCTCTGGATCCCGACCCCTAAGTTTAGCGACGCCACCGACAGGTCCGCGACGACAGGGAAATAAAATGACCTTACCCACGAGTGTACCTGGCGAGAGATTGGGCTCAGCCAGAGAGGCAACAGTCGGATGGACGGAATCCACCTTCTCCTCGCCGGGTTACGCTAGCAGTCGACGACTCCAACGAGACCCCCATTCGACCGGGCCAGGGGTGCAGGCGAGGCAGGTAATTCCATAAAGGGCTTCCTCCGGGGAGGAATCCTCTGAGTTCTCCAAGTGCCCCGTCGGATGGGGGAGACGATACAGTCCGGGTGGGAAGCAGGAAGGATGAGGAAGGGGGAGGGGGAGATTTGGGGGAGACCCAGAGACAGGCAAGAGGATAAAGAGAGAGAGAGAGAGAGAGAGAGACGCAGGCAAGCAGACAGACAGAGGGAGGGAGGGGGAGAAGAGAGACAGAGGAGCAGAGAGGGGAAAGGAATGGAAAGAATGGAAAAAAACCTCAACAAGTCGGTGCTTACAATTCTTCCCCGTGCCGGTTTCCCGTCCAAGCCTCCTGGACTCCCGGGAAAATTCCCAGGTCCAGACAGCCAGCCCGAGCAAGAATCCTAGGAATATCTCCCAAGTATCCTGGCCTGGCAGATCCAGTTTTCTTCTCCCGTACCGTTATATGCGAGAGAGAGAGCGTCTCCTGGGTCCTAGCTCTCCGGAAAAGATGCCCCGATGCCCCGATGCAATGAGCCCCTGGGGGAGTCGGGCCCGGCCCCGGGCGAATCCGTGGGGAAGAGGCCGAGTCGGTCCTGTGAAGGACCACCATCCGTTCAGAGCATCCTAGGGACCGACAGAGGGGCGGAAGGGAGAAACTGCAGTGCATAAATGATCCCAGTGTTCCTACAAGATCCGTTGGCTCCACTGAACGCCCGCTTCGCCCTGCTGCAAGTCATGCAGAAGAAACCGTTGCTGCCACCCAATGGATATTTCAATCCAAGGCCCGAAGAATCACCCTTGGGCAAGCCCTGAGCCGAGATGGTTGGGGAGAAACGGGGGGCGGCGGGGGAGAGGATCCTGCGGACACCTTGTCTTCTATTTCTCAGCCCCTACATTTCTGGGCTTGTTCCCTGGAGGGGGAGGGGCTGAAATAATTGGAATAGTTAATAATCATGGCACCTGTTAAGCACTTACTCTATGCCAAGCACTGTTCTAAGCGGCCGGAGTAGATACCAGGTAATCGGATTGGACACGGGCCCTGTCCCACATGGGGCTCGCACTCTGAATCCCCATTTTTACAGATGAGGTAACTGAGGCCCACAGAAGTGAAGCCCTAGGTCACGCAGCAGGCATGCGGCAGAGCCGGGATTAGAACCCAGGTCCTTCTGACTCCTAGGACCGGGCTCTAGGCACTAGGCTATGCTGCTTCGCTGACAGGGATCTGGGGGGGGGGGGAGGACTCCTGGTCAGTCAGTCGTTCATATTTATTGAATGATTACTTTGCGCAGGGCACGATACTAAGCTCTCGGAAGAGTACAATGCAACAACAAATCACACATTCCCTGCCCACATCTAGCTTACAGTCTAGGGAGGGAGACAGATATAAATGAATAATGACAAATACGGTTCTAAGTGGTGTGGAGCTGGAAGGGTGTGGTAAATTAAGGGAGCAAGTCAGGGTGACGCAGAAGAGAGTGGGAGAAGGGGAAAGAAGGGAAGGCCTCTTGGAGGAGATGTACCTAAGATGAGGCATCCAAGGCGGAGGAGACTATGTTACCACTTGCTGTGTTTCTGTTGGATGTGCACCAAAAGCCAATGAAAACTGTGCCCTGTCACTATGTCTCAGGCACACAAACACAGTGAGCAAGAAGGGACTCAGGGGCAGTGTTCAGGAGAGCATTCATTCGGTTATTCATTCAATCAATCACTGGGTTGAAATATTCAGGGAAAAGGGAGGGGCTTAAAGGTGGGTCAGAGCCCTGGCAAATGTCCCTTCAGCTCACCCACCTGCTAAGAGGGAATGGAATCACTGCTGAGCTTCTTTGAGCTGAGCTAGAAAGCCCTTTCCCGGCTTCAGCCCCTTTGCTTCATTTTCCCCTCCTGTCCCACCCCGTTCCCTGTCTGACAGGTTGGGATGGTGGGAAATCCTGGCCCCAGGAACAGGGAAATGGAGACATCAAGGCTGGAGGGATGGGGAGCTTCCTCTGGCCTCACACATTATTCTCAGGTTAAAGCAGTGGGTGGATCAGGGAAGACCACTGGAATTTTTCTTTTCTTCTTATGGTATTTGTTAAGTGCTTGTCACGTACCAGGCACTACTGTAAGCACCGGGGTAGATATAAGGTAATCAGGTTGGACACAGACAGTATCTCACTGTGGGCTCACAGTCTCGATCCTTATTTTACAAATGAGGTAACTGCACTGCAGAGAGGAGAAGTGACTGATCCGAGGTCAAACGGTGAGACACTTGGTGGAGGCAGGATTAGAACCCAGGTCCTTCTGACTCCCAGGCGCCTGCTCTACCCATTAGGCCACACTGCTCCTCCCCAAAGCCCCAACTCGGCTGACTGGATCCTGACATCCACCATCCCTATGCAACGGCTTGGGAGAGTACAATATAACTGAGTGGGTAGGCATGTTGTTACCTGCCCACAACAAGCTTACAGTCCAGAGGGGGAGACAGACATTGATATTGGGGTGGGGCTCAGGGGAGGAAACAAGGCAAGCCAAAGACAGGGCTGGAATTAGAACCCTGGTATCCCAACTCCCAGCCGGGGGTTCTTCCAATCAATCAATCAATCAATCGTATTTATTGAGCGCTTACTATGTGCAGAGCACTGTACTAAGCGCTTGGGAAGTACAAATTGGCAACACATAGAGACAGTCCCTACCCAACAGTGGGCTCACAGTCTAAAAGGGGGAGACAGAGAACAGAACCAAACATACCAACAAAATAAATAGGATAGAAATGTACAAGTAAAATAAATAAATAAATAAATAAATAAATAAATAAATAAATAAATAGAGTAATAAATATGTACAACCATATATACATATATACAGGTGCTGTGGGGAAGGGAAGGAGGTAAGATGGGGGGATGGAGGGGGGACGAGGGGGAGAGGAAGGAAGGGGCTCAGTCTGGGAAGGCCTCCTGGAGGAGGTGAGCTCTCAGCAGGGCCTTGAAGGGAGGAAGAGAGCGAGCTTGGCGGATGGGCAGAGGGAGGGCATTCCAGGCCCGGGGGATGACGTGGGCCGGGGGTCGATGGCGGGACAGGAGAGAACGAGGTGGGATTCAACCGTCTTCCACCCCCTCAACTATACCCAGCCTCACAACCCCAGTGTCCAGAAATCACAGCCACCTCTACAGCCCGGGCCTGAGAGTCAGGAGGACCTGGGTTCCAATCCCACCTCTGCCATTTGTCTGCTGTGTGACCTTGGACAGTTACTTCACTTCTCTGTGCCTCAGTTCTCTCGTCTGTAAAATGGGGATTCAGACTGTGAGCCCCATATGCAATAGGAACTGGGCACTGGAATACGGAATAGGAACTGTGTCCAACCCAATTATCTCATATTTACCCCAGCGCTTAGAACAGTGCCTGGCACAGAGTAAGTGCTTAACAAATACCACAGTTATCATTATTACTATTTTGTCTTGAACCCTCCTTCCTTGCCCCCTTCCCGACCACCCCCTGACCTTGGAAATAGAAACACTAGCCCCAACTTGCCCAAAACTTAACTGGCTCAACCCAAATCAATCAATTGTATTTATTTAGTGCTTACTGTGCGTAGACCACTGTACTGAACCCTTGGAAGAGTACAATACAACAAAGTTCACAGTCAGTCATCTCAACTATCTCTCCACCGACTTCTCACCCGTATCCTGCCCTGGCCTGTAATGCCCTCCCTCTTTATGTCCGACAGACGATGACTTTCCCCACCTTTAAAGCCTTATTGAAGCCACATCTCCTCCGAGAGGCCTTCCGTGACTGATGCTTCATTTACTCTTCTCCCACTTCCTTCTGGATAATCTCTTGCACTTGGATTCGCACCCTTGATTCACCCCTCCCTCAGCCCCACAACACTTATGTCCATATCTGTAATTTATTTATTTATAGTCATCTCTGTCCCCCGCCAGGCTGTCAGCTCACTGTGAGAAGGCAATGGGCCTACCAACTCCGTTTTATTGTACTCTCCCCAGCGCTTAGTACAGTGCTCTGTGAACAGTAAAGCGCTTAAATATGATCGACCCACTGATCCTACTCATTCCAAACACAAAAGCCGGGCGAGGTTCAAGCCGACTCACAGAAACCACAGCTTCAAGACCCGAGAGAGGATTTTATCGGGTGCGGTCCTAAGGTTTCCGTGGTGGTGAGGGTCTTTGGGACCCCTTTACCTCCTTTTCCTTCAGAAGGGATGTGTCGGTTGGAAAGAGTGGTGGAGCCTGCCCTGTCTATTCCCGGATTTTACAGCTCCGACTCTGGGCCTCCCTGTTGCCATGGGATCTTTGTGCGAACTGTCGAACTGTGTGGGAACATTTTCTCTTGCTTTCCTTCAGTTCTCCCTCTAACTCTTCCGAAGATATGTGTCAGAACAAAATGTAGCTGCATTATTGCCAATTAAGACTAACGGCAGCTGCAAGGTGCATCTAATTAGGAATTTTAATTACTTCACGGAATACTCATCTGCAGATGTTTGTAGCGTTCAGCTAACGTACTCATATTTAGCTGGGAAAAACATTGACCTTCCCCCCCTCCAAAGTCCAACCCCCCTTCCCCAAATACTGGCAGTCGCCCAAAAGGCAGAGTCCCATTTGGGGCTCAGCAAGAACCGATATCCTTAAGAGGGCGCAGAGGATTGATGGTGAGGGGATCGGAAAGCAAACGATACTCTCTGGCGAGGAGAAAACAAAATCAAAAAACATGCACAGATGGACTGATGCTCCCCGGGAAACGATTTCTATTGTAATGAACGGGATCACAGTGTCACGTCGGTGAATTCTGGGTGAAATCAAGAGCGGCCGTGGCAGGTGGGTGGCATACCCTAAGGCGGAGTCAAATGCAACAACCTGGCATACGGTTCCTCAAAATCTAACCTCGGGCTTCCCCTTCACAATGTAACCGGGCAGCAACTAACGGGTTAACTGTGGCTCGGGCAGAAGCAGGGAAGAGTGAGGATTGTAGGTGGAAGAGAAGCAGGATGGGAACTGTAGTCTGAGTAGCTGCTGATTGATTCTGGCCCCATTCCCTTTAGGATGGAGCTGGTATTTTATTCTCTTGAAAGGTTCAAGAGGCAGAGCAAGAAAATGTAACAGGAAACGCCCCCCCCCTCCCCAAAAAATATCAACAAAAAATACTCCTTTTATGAAGCATTCCTGGCAGCGTAAAATTAAAAGCTGCATGTACCGTATCTACTCGATATTCCATAATAAACCTATCACATTTCTGGGCTGTAGCACATAAATTCCAATTTCATTGTCTCAGGGGGATAGAGAGAACACAACAAGCAAGCCGGTAGTTGTAATAATAATAATAATAATAATAATGATGATGATGGTATTTGTTAAGCGCTTACTCTGTGCCAAGAACTGTTCTAAGCACTGGGGTAGATAAGGGATAACCAGGTTGTCTCACGTGGGGCTCACACTTTGAATACCCATTTCACAGATGAGGTAACAGGCACAGAGAAGTTAAGTGACTTGCTCAAGGTCACACAGCAGAAAAGTGGTGGAGTCAGAATTAGAACCCACATTCTCTGACTCTCAAGCCCCAGCTCTTTCCACTGAGCCACACTGCTTCTCTATGTGCTTTTTTTTATGTGCCTTCTCTGTCCTTTCAGGGTCTTTAGGCTACAGTGACATTATTCGGGGGATTTCCAAAGTGGGTAACCCAGTGGGACCTGAAGGAGAGGTGGTCAAATTTACATAGTGAGTGCTTAGCAACTGCCATTATTATTATTATTACCCCTCGTTTTTTGGCAAATGCCAAATTACCAAACGTGGTATTCCCGGCGAATTAAAGGTGACTAATAAATCCGCCTTAACGTGTTCACGTGGCAACAGTGGAGCGTCATGCTAGGTTAGGCGATTTATTCTTAATCCCAATTTCCATGGACGAGTCATCCGTGCCCCGTGACTCCCCAGAAAAGAGCAAGTACCCTCGGCCTGGATTCCAGCATTTCCCTCTCTGCACCCACTCTTTTTAACATCTGCCCCCCTTCCTCTCCCAAGTGCAACTTTTACTCATTTCCCCATCCCTCGACTCCCTTCTGCATCTCCTTTACTAGCTCCCTTTATCTACCCTTCCCCTCCAGCACTTAGGTCTATATCCACAATGTCTTTATATTCACACCTCTCTCTCCTTCTCTCCTCTCTCCTTCTTGTCTGTTCTACCACTTGTCTGCTGTGTGACCCTGGGCAAGTGACTTAACTTCTCTGTGCCTCAGTTACCTCATCTGTAAAATGGGGATTAAAGAGATGATCTCCACGTGAGACAACCTGGTTAAACTGTATCTACCCCAATGCTGAGAACAGTGCTTGGCACATAGTAAGCGCTTAATACCATCATTATTGTTATTATTAGTGTTAGAAAGAGCTCAAAAAATATGAATGATTTTACAGTTGCTTTTCAGTTTCCCTAATGCTTCCATGTGATCCACCCCCTCCCCCTCACCAGCACTTAGTACAGTTCCTGGCACATTGTAAGTGTTTAAAAAATACCATAATTATCATTATCATCACCCCCTTCCCCAATAGCCAGTAACCTCCCACCCCGCCAAGTCAGTCCGTGAAGGAGGGCAGAGCCATCCACCTGAGCACCATGGGCTTAAAACGAGAACCTAGGGTGAAATTAGGAATGGAGTCAGTCAATCAGTCTGTCAGTTGTATTTACTGAGCACTTACTGTGTGCAGAGCACTGTACTAATCTCTTGGGAGAGTAAAATAGAACTAACGTAAAATGGGGATTGCGACTGCAAGCCCCACGTGGGACAATCTGATCACCTTGTATTTACCCCAGTGCTTAGAACAGTGCTTGGCACATAATAAGCGCTTAACAAATACCATAATAATAATAATAATAATAATAACTAGAAACAGACACATTCCCTGCCCATGGTGAGCTTACAGGCTAGAGGCGGAGACAGGCATTAATAGAAATTAAAAAATTACAGATATGGACATAAGTGCTGTGGGGCTGGGGCAATCCCTGTAGACTGTATTATGGGCAGGGATTGTCACTCATTACTGTTGTATTGTACTTTCCCAAGCGCTTAGTACAGTGCTCTGCACACAGTAAGTGCTTAAAGAATACGATTCAATGAATGAATGAATGGGAGCGGGGATGGTGACTGTCCAGAGTGGGTCTCGGAGACCCCTTCCTCCTCGGCCCTGGGACCTGATTCTCCCCGTCCTGTCCTCCTAATACTAAAGCAAAATGGTGTCACTAACCGTGACGCTGAGGGGGGAGATAAAATATGGCTCAGGGTTCAGATGGTCTGGGGTACCAGAACCCCAATGATGAAACCCAAGGCGCCTCAACGAAAGGGCTCTAGCACGGTGAGAGGGAAATATTATCTCAGGCTGAGAAAAGGAAAATAGCTACAGGAAAGGGAACTGTTTGGCTTTGTCTCTTAGGAGATTCTTTCCTAAAGGTGAGAATTCTAAGAACAACCCCCCCTTGCCCTCCCACTAGCATCCAGCCTTTGGAAAGTCATTTATATCCCTGTTCTCACTGAGAATATTTGTCTGGAGGATGTAAACAGAGCAGCTGGATCTCAACCGAAGGCTCTGTGCGTGAGGCACTGCAACACTGAAAAGCAGTGTGGTCGCACAGATGGAGCCCAGGCCTGGGAACCAGAAGGACCTGGGTTCTAATTCTGGCTCCGCCGCTTCTCGGCTGCGTCTCCCCCTCAAGACTGAGGCACAGAGGCTTCCCTTCAAAGCCCTACTGAGAGATCACCTCCTCCAGGAGGCCTTCCCAGACTGAGCCCCCTCCTTCCTCTCCCCTTCCCCACCCCCCCACCTTAACTCCTTCCCCTCCCCACAGCACCTGGATATATGTATATGTTTGTACGTATTTATTACTCTATTATATTTGTACATATTTATTCTATTTTATTTTGTTAATATGTTTTGTTTTGTCCTCTGTCTCCCCCTTCTAGACTGTGAGCCCACTGTTGGGTAGGGACCGTCCCTATATGTTGCCAACTTGTACTTCCCAAGCACTTAGAACAGTGCTCTGCACACAGTAAGCACTCAATAAATACGATTGAAGAAGAAGAAGAAGAAGAAAAAGACTGGAAGTTCCTTTTGGTCAGAGAGTGTGTCTATCGATTCTATTACATTGTACTCTCCCAAGCGCCTAGTACAGTGCTCTGCATCATTATTATCACTGAAATCACAGTCTTTTATAGACTTGCCCAGATTAAAGACCCCTGTCCCACCCTGAGCAAAGACACATCTTCTCCAAGAGGCCTCCCCTGACTAAGCCCTCTTTTCCTATTCCCTTCTGTGTCGCCCTTGCTTTTGGATTTGCACTCATTATTCACCCCTCCCTCTGCTTCACAGCACTTATGTCCATAGCTATCATTTATTTCTTTTTACTAATGACTGCCTCCCCATCTAGACAGAGAAGCAGTATGGCATAGGGCCCGGGAGCCATAAGGTCATGGGTTCTAATCCTAACCCCGTCACATGTCTGCTGTGTGACTCTGTGCAAGTTACTTCACTTCTCTGGGCCTCAGTTTCCTCATGTGTTAAATGGGGATTGAAACTGTGAGCCCCAAGTGGGACTGTGTCCAACCCAATTTGCTTGGATGAACCCAAGCGTTTAGTACAGTGCTTGGCATAGAGTAAGTGCTTAGCAAATAACATCATCATTATTATTATTGTTATAAACTCATTGTGAGCAGGGAACGTGTCACTTGAGCGGTTAGAAAAGCAGCATGGCTTAGTGGATAGAGCACGGGTCTGAGACACAGAAGGACATGGGTTCTAATCCTGACTCTGCCACATGTCTGCTGTGTGACCTTGGGCAAGTCACTTCGCTCCTCTAGGCCTCAGTTCCCTCATCTATAAAATGGGGACTAAGAGTGCGAGCCCTATGTGGGACAGGGACCGTGTCCAACCTAACATGTATCTACTCCAGCCTTTAGAAGAGTGCTTGGCACAAAGTAAGCACTTAACAAGTACCATAATTATGATTATCATTATCACAGTGCTCCACACTACAGCAAGTGCTCGTTTAATAGGATTGATTGACTGATTCACTAGCAGATGTCACCTCTTACCTTCCCCAATCCCTCCCTCTGGCCCATCTAAGTCCACAGCCCCACTGACTCAAATAAGGATGTTATTCGGTGAGGAGACAGACCTCCTCCAGTTTAATAATAATAATAATGACGGCATTTATTAAGCACTTACTATGTGCAAAGCACTGATCTAAGCGCTGGGGAGGTTACAAGGTGATCAGGTTACAGTCTTAATCCCCATTTTACAGATGAGGTAACTGAGGCACAAAGAAGTTAAGTAACTTGCCCAAAGTCACACAGCTGACAACTGACAGAGCCTGCATTTGAACCCGTGACCTCTGACTCCAAAGCCCATTCTCTTTCTACTGAGCCACGCTGCATCGGTAAGGTCCTTCTAACTCCCAGGTTTAGAAGAACCGACTGGGAATGCTCCGGGTTGCCATGGTTACAGATACACAGATATGGTGGCAAACATAGGAAGGCTAAACCCTTACGGGATAGGCTCAAGGCGGCTCACTCCTTTCTTCTCCCTGCTTGATGGATGTCTGGATAACTCAGGGGTGAGGGGCTGAGAATCACGGCTGTCCACCCGCTTTGGCGGTGTCGGCTATAGACGTTTCGTTGCCCTGAGTAAGGGACGCCCTTACTGTCTCTCACTGTTTCTTATTACTTCATCATCATCATCATCATCAATCGTATTTATTGAGCGCTTACTATGTGCAGAGCACTGTACTAAGCGCTTGGGAAGTACAAATTGGCAACATATAGAGACAGTCCCTACCCAACAGTGGGCTCACAGTCTAAAAGGGGGAGACAGAGAACAAAGCCAAACATACTAACAAAATAAAATAAATAGAATAGATATGTACAAGTAAAATAAATAAATAGAGTAATAAATATGTACAAACATATATACATATATACAGGTGCTGTGGGGAAGGGAAGGAGGTAAGATGGGGGGATGGAGAGGGGGATGAGGGGGAGAGGAAGGAACGAGGGGGAGAGGAAGGATATGTACTCATGTACATATCTGTTATTTCGTTATTTCTATTCGTGTCTGCCTCCCACTCTAAACTCGGGCAAATCACTTCCCTCCTCTGGGCTTCAGTTTCCTCACCTGCAAAATGGAGGTAAAAATATCTGTTCTCCCTCTCGCTTAAACTGTGAGTCCTCTCCGGGGCAGAAGCTAATGAGAAGCAGCATGACGCAGTGGATAGAGCACAGGCCTGAGAGTCAGAAGGTTATGGGTTCAAATCCCAGCTCTGCCACTTCATTCATCAATTAAGTGACACTCCCATCGGATGCAGCGCAAAGTAGTGACATCATATTCATCCAGCTATATTTATGGAGCGTTGCCTGTGGGCAGAGCACTGTACTAAGTGCTTGGAAGAGTACAACAAAACAATAACCAGACACATTCCCTGCCCTCAACCAATTTACAGTCCAGTAGAGAATCTTACAGTCTATGAAGTAATAATCATAAACTGTGGTATCTGTTCAGTGCTTACTATGAGCCAGGCACCGTCCTAAGCACTGGGGTGGCGACAAGCAAATCGTTCATTCATTCCGTCATTCAATCGGGTTGGAGACAGTCCCGGCCCCACGTGGGGCTCACAGTCTCAATCCCCATTTTGCAGATGAGGAAAGTGAGGCACAGAGAAGTGAAGTCACCTGGACCCCGGAGCCCAGAGTTTGCCCCGGGGCTGGGGAAAGGAGGATCATCATCATCAATCGTATTTATTGAGCGCCTCCTATGTGCAGAGCACTGTACTAAGCGCTTGGGAAGTACAAATTGGCAACATATAGAGACAGTCCCTACCCAACAGTGGGCTCACAGTCTAAAAGATGTTTCCCAACATCCCCTCCCTAAATTTAGTCCGGGCAATCCGATTCCACTACTAGGTCCTTCTTCACACAGGGGACAGCCTGGCCCAGGGAAGTCCTTAACTTCTTTGGGCCTCAGTTTATCCACCTGTAAACTGGGCATTTAATCCCCGCTGTCCCTCCCAGTGAGACTGTGAGGCTTGCTGGGTGTGGGAGAGTGTCTCCGATCTGATGATGGAGCAAGCATCCCACCATTTGGCACATACTATGAGCTTCGTCTCATTACTGTATATACTGTATACAGTATATACTGTATATACTGTATATATGTATATATGTTTGTACATATTTATTACTCTATTTATTTATTTATTTTATTTGTACATATCTATTCTATTTATTTTATTTTGTTAGTATGTTTGGTTTTGTTCTCTGTCTCCCCCTTTTAGACTGTGAGCCCACTGTTGGGTAGGGCCTGTCTCTATGTGTTGCCAATTTGTACTTCCCAAGCGCTTAGTACAGTGCTCTGCACATAGTAAGCGCTCAATAAATACGATTGATGATGATGATGATGATGATTACTAAGGAGAAACAGCATGGCCTAGTGGAAAGAGCCCGGGCCTCGGAGTCAGAAGGACCTGGGTTCTCATCCTGGTTCTGCCACATGTCTGCAGGGAGACCATGGGCAAGTCACTTCACTTCACCGGGCCTCGGTCTCCTTCTCTGGAAAATGGGGATTAAGACTGTGAGCCCCACATGGGACATGGACTGTGTCCAACCTGATTAGCTTGCATCTACCTCTGGGCTTAGAGCAGTGCCTGACACATTTAGTGCTGAACAAATACCACAATTATTATTATTACCAAGGGCAGAACACAGCCATATGCCACCCCAGGCAGCCACTGGCCATGGAAGAAATGGCCAGTTGAGCCAGACGTGTGCCCAAGGGGGCAAGTCATTGGCACAGATTCCTCGCCCACTTGGCTCCTTTTTTTATATACACACCACTCATTCATACAATCACATTTGAGTGCTTACTGTGTGAATTGTACTGTATCATCATCATCAATCGTATTTATTGAGCGCTTACTGTGTGCAGAGCACTGTACTATGTGTTTGGGAGCACTGTACTAAGTGCTTGGGAGAGTACCATAAAAGCTTACTATGACTGTAAGCTTGTTGTTGGCAGGGAACGTGTCAAACCAACTAGACTGAGAGCCTGTTGTTGGGTAGGGACCATCTCTATATGTTGCCGACTTGTACTTCCCAAGCACTTAGTGCAATGCTCTGCACACTGTAAGTGCTCAATAAATATGAATGAGCCAACTCTGTTCTACTGTACTCTTCCAAGTACTTAGTACAGTGCTCTGTGCACAATAAGTGCTCAATAAATAACAATAATAATAATAATGGCATTAATTAAGTGCTTACTATGTACAAAGCACTATTCTAAGCGCTGGGGAGGTTACAAGGTGATCAGGTTGTCCCACGGGGGGCTCACAGTCTTAAACCCCATTTTCCAGATGAGGGAACTGAGGCACAGAGAAGTGACTTGCCCAAAGTCACACAGCTGACAAGTGGCAGAGCCGGATTTCAACCCATGACCTCTGACTCCGAAGCCCGTACTCTTTCCATTGAGCTACGCTGCTTCTCAAATAAATAAATACCATTGATTGATTGATTAGTTGGGTGTCGAGTACTGTTCTAAGCGCTGGGTTGGATACAAGTTGATCAACTTTGTACTTCCCAAGTGCTTAGTACAGTGCTCTGCACACAGTAAGCGCTCAATAAATACGACTGAATGAATGAATCAGGTTGGACACAGTCCCTGCCCCACATGGGGCTCACACTCTTCACCCCCATTTTACAGATGAGGTAACTGAGGCCCAGAGAAGTGAAATAACTTAAGCAAGGTCACCCAGAAGGCAAATGCCAGGATTAGAACCCAGGTCCTTCTGAGTTCCAGGCCTTTGCTCTAACCACTAGGCCATGCCGCCTCCCAAAGGGATAGCTGCCCTCAAGGAGTTAGAGTTAGAGAGGGAATTGGAGGCATTTTGGATATGGATCCTCATATTAATCTGCCAGCAAACTGGCCCTTTTTGGAGGGTTGAATTGAACCAACAAAAACGTTGGTAAAAATGGATTTGTTAAGCCACTCGGAACCTCTGACTCTGGGTCCTCTGAATTCCATCGTCTTTTTAAGAGAAGCCTCAGGGGCTCACGGTGGAGAGTTACTTCATTCTTTCACAACAGATGCAAAAAGTCTCTACCAGGCATAAATCATTAAATCAGGTTCTCTCATATGTATCTTAAAACCCAATCAATTCAATCTGATTGAAGATCTTATTTTGCTGTCCTTTTTTTTCCCTGTGGCAAGAACTGGACGATTTTAGAAATCTGACATCCCCACAGCCCTGAGGGGGTGGTATTAAATGAAAATAGCTTTGCGTTGTTGCAGAGAACCGGGGTAGAGACAAGCTAATCAGGTTGGACACGGTCCCTTTCCCACATGGGGCTCACGGTCTTCACCCCCATTTTAACCAGATGAGGGAACTGAGGCCCAGAGAAGTGAAGTGACTTGCTCAAGGTCATATAGCAGACTAGTGGGATTAGAACCCAGTACTCTTGACTCCCAGGGCCTTGCTGTTTCACTCTAGTTCCTACTGCTCTCTCCCTTGAACCTATGAGCTCCTTAAGGGAAGGGTCTGGATCTGATTTTCTTGAACTCCCCACTTCTCTAAGAGCTTAGAACTGTGTTCAGGACACAGCCAGGTTCAATAAATTCTACTGATCAATCAATCAATCAATCGTATATATTGAGCGCTTACTATGTGCAGAGCACTGTACTAAGTGCTTGGGAAGTACAAATTGGGAAGTACAAATTACTGATGGGGACGGAAATGGAAGCATATAATAATTACGGTACTTGCTAAGTGCTTACTATGTGCCAAGCACTATTCTAAGAGCTGGGGTAGATACAAGTTAATCCCTGTCCCACGTGGGGCTCACACTCTTAATCCCCATTTTACAGATGAGGTATCTGAAGCCCAGAGAATAATAATAATAATGATGGCATTTATTAAGAGCTTACTATGTGCAAAGCACTGTTCTAAGCGCTGGGGAGGGGTACAAGGTGATCAGGTTGTCCCACGGAGGGCTCACAGTCTTAATCCCCATTTTACAGATGAGGTCACTGAGGCCCAGAGAGGTTAAGTGACTTGCCCAAAGTCACACAGCTGACAGTTCATTCATTCAATCGTATTTATTGAGCATTTACTGTGCGCAGAGCACTGTACTAAGCGCTTGGGAAGTACAAGTTGGCAACATATAGAGCCCTACCCAACAGTGGGCTCACAGTCTAGAAGGGGGAGACAGAGAACAAAACAAAACTTATTAACAAAATAAACAGAATATGTACAAGTAAAATAAATAAATTGAGTAATAAATACATACAAACATATATACATATATACAGGTTGGTGGAGATGGGATTTGAACCCATAACCTTTGACTCCAAAGCCTGTGCTCTTACCACTGAGCCATGCTGCTTCTCTAAGTGAAGCAACTTGCCTAAGACCACACAGCAGAAACGTGGCGGAGCCGGAATTAGAACCCAGGTCTTTCTGCATCCCAATCCCATGCTCTAGCCACAAAGCCATGCTGCTTCACAGCATATAGATGACTGTGCTGTGTTTTCCACTGAGGCAGCTGGTAGACTGTAAGCTCACTGTGTGCGGGGAATGTGTCTACCAACTCTGTAATATTGTAATAATAATAATAATGGCATTTATTAAGTGCTTACTATGTGCAAAGCACTGTTCTAAGCGCTGGGGAGGTTACAAGGTAATCAGGTTGTCCCACGGGGGGCTCACAGTCTTAATCCCCATTTTTTACAGATGAGGTAACTGAGGCACAGAAAAGTTAACTGACTTGCCCAAAGTCACCCAGCTGACAATTGGCAGAGCCGGAATTTGAACCCATGACCTCTGACTCCAAAGCCCATGCTCTTTCCACTGAGCCACGCTACTCTCCCAAACTCTTATCACAGTGCTCTACACACAGTAAACGCTCAAGAAATATGATGGATTGAGTGATTGGTAGGAAGAAGCTTATATGCTTATTCCAGCACCTCATTTTAACCCTCTTCCCTGCTCACAATGGCAGAAATAAAAATTTGTCTGCACAGAGATAAAATTCTTAGGTATCTTACATTTAGAGAACAGAAATTGAAACCAGTAAATTCACATTCATGCATTCATTCCTCAGAATAGGTTCATGTTGTATGGCTTCTCTTAAAAAAAAAAGAAAAGCGAAAGCAAATTATAGATGCCATAAAGCAGATTAAAATTTGACAGCTCCTTTGTTTTATAATGCCACTTACTGCACACATTCTACAAGCTTTTGTTGTGTTCCCGGGAAATGGTTTCCAAAGGGTTGGAGACCAGAGACATTCCGAACGAACAAGCGGCAGTGAGCGGCTTAGCGCGATGGGTAATAATCAGATTGATCATGGCCTTCCGAACAGCCTGTCGGAACTCAATTTATTTTATTTGGCGGCTTCTTCCCAATTGTTTTTTAGGATGTTGGACTACTTACTGACAGTTACATATGATGGAGGAAAATAAATGAAGGTTCTGCACCATATGCTTAGGGGAAAAAAAGAGTCAAATAGCTCCCACTGTCTCAACCGGAGTATGTGGTTTTAGGGTTCCATAGTGGCTGGTGAAAATCCAGTGGGCTCCAGTCAGGATTATTACTGGTTTGTCAGATCTGCACTTAAGTCCACTGTCCCAATACAAGGCAGGTGGGCGGCAGGGGCAGATGAGGAATGGGAGGAGAAGGGAGATCACCAGTGTTTCACAGCTTTATTATTATGATGGTATTTAAGCGCTACGTGACAAGTACTGTTCTAAGCACTGGTGAATACCAATAATAAGAAAAGAAATAAAGTGGCATTTGTTAAACCTTGCTATTTGCTAAACTCTGCCCTAGGCATTGGGGTAGGTAAAAGATAGCCAGGTCAGAAAAGGTCCTTGTCCCACATGGGGCTAACAGTCTTAAGCCCCATTTTACAGAGGAGGAAACTGAGGCCCCGACGTGAAGTGACTTGTATATATGTTTGTACATATTTATTACTCTCTTTATGTATTTATTTTACTTGTACATATCTATTCTATTTATTTTATTTTGTTAGTATGCTTGGTTTTGTTCTCTGTCTCCCCCTTTTAGACTGTGAGCCCACTGTTGGGTAGGGACTGTCTCTATATGTTGCCAACTTGTACTTCCCAAGCGCTTAGTACAGTGCTCTGCACACAGTAAGCGCTCAATAAATACGATTGATGATGATGATGATGATGAAGTGACTTGCCCAGGGTCACCCAGCAGACAAGTCAAGTCCTTCTGACTTCCAGGCCCGTGGAAGTCCATTAGGCCACTCTGACTATTTTTCTCCCCACCCTCCTTGACACCCGCATTCTGTACGCCATCGCTGAAGGAGGCTTACTACCGACACATCAAGCCCCGGGGGTAGTTTGAAGAGGTTCAGATATGGATGTCATCATGCAGCAAGTTAACGGGGGCACAGAGAAATAAATGAAAATATTCTGTTCCACTTGGAAGCCAGACCCACTCCTCAATCTCACCTAACCCCTGCTGAGGGAAGGCATTTACCAGTCTGGAGTCAACAGAAAAAAAAAAAAAAAAATCAGGTAGGCACTTTTCTCTCTTCCGTGAGAGAGCAGGGGAAGGGTACCGAGGATGAGGAGCACAGACATAAAGGCTGATTAACTATAAAATAATAATTAGTTTGGTACTTGTTAATCTCTATGTGCCAATAATAATAATTATGCACTATTCTAAGCATCAGGGAGGCTACAAGGTGATCAGGTTGTCCCACAGGGGGCTCACAGTCTTAATCCCCATTTTACAGGTGAGGTAACTGAGGCACAGAGAAGTAAAGTGACTTGCCCAAAGTCACACAGCTGGCAATTGGTGGGGCCGGGATTTGAATCAATCAATCAATCATATTTATTGAGCGCTTACTGTGTGCAGAGCACTGTACTAAGTGCTTGGGAAGTACAAGTTGGCAACATACAGAGACAGTCCCTACCCAACAGTGGGCTCACAGTCTAGAAGGGGGAAACAGAGAACAAAACCAAACATATTAACAAAATAAAATAAATAGAATAGATAGGTACAAGTAAAATAAATAAATAAATAGATAGAGCCCATGACCTCTGACCCCAGAGCCCAGGCTCTTTCCACTGAGCCACGCTGCTTCTCTGCCAAGCACTGTTCTAACCACTGGGATAGATGCAAGCCAATCTGGTAGGTAGGACACAGTCCCTGTCCCACATGGGGTACACAGGCTATGTATTTAACCCAGACCTCAGAACAGTGCTTGACACAGATTTAATGTACTTTATCTACTTTAATACCATTATAATGATAAGGAGCTTACCTTCTCTGTGGCCCTTTGCTCTGTACTGCAGTGGGTGGACAACGGTGTAAAATTTCAGCCTCATCTGGATCAACCTAAAGAGACACACAAAGCCATCAAAACGGATATTTCTGGAACAGCCAAGCCAATACTATCAGATGTGAAAAGCCCAGCTCCGAGCTTGCCACGCTTAATAATAATAATAATAATGATGGCATTTATTAAGCACTTACAATGTTCAAAGCACTGTTCTAAGCGCTGGGGAGGTTACAAGGTGATCAGGTTGACCCACGGGGGGCTCAGTCTTAATCCCCATTTTACAGATGAAGGAACTGAGGCCCAGAGAAGTTAAGTGACTTGCCCAAAGTCACACACCTGACAAGTGGCCAACTTGTACTTCCCAAGCGCTTAGTACAGTGCTCTGCACACAGTAAGCGCTCAATAAATACGACTGAATGAATGAATTGAATGAAGTGGCGGAGCCGGGATTTTAACCCATGACCTCTGACTCCAAAGCCCAGGCTCTTTCCACTGAGCCACGCTGCTTCTCTACTGGTCCCACTTCTCATTCCCCACACTTCCCACTGGTCACTGCTTGAATTGTTTATAGGTCGGCCGGGAGCCACCGAGAGCCCTGCCCTTGGAATATACCCAAAAATGTTTGCCAGAGAGGGGCTGCACCTCAGCAGGGGGAAGGATGGTGTTGTGTGTTCTCATGTGAGAGAGCTTTCCTCTATCCAGAATGCTATACTTCACAGGACCTGGAACACTTGGGAGATTCAAGATCGAGACAAGATCCTCCTGGGTTGACAGCTTTGGGCCTAAAATTCCCTTTTCTATTATAATTGCGGGTTTCTGGTCAGCGCTCACTGGGTGACAAGCACCGTACAAAGCTCTGGGGTAGGTACAAGGTAACTAGGTCCCTCATGGGGATTCAAAGTCTAAGTAGGAGGGAGAACAGAGATTGAATCTCCATTTTGAGGCACAGAAGAGTTTGGTGAATTGCCCAAAGTCACACAGCAGACAGGAGGTGGAACAGGGATAAGAACCCAGATCCTCGGATTCCCAAGCCCGTGCTCTCTCCATTAGGCCATGTTGTCCTCACTCTGCTCCTCATCACTGAGCCACAGCACAGAACACTCACAGCTAAGGCTCTCCGTCAATCTCCAAAGCACAGGACGGAGGTCATTATGACATAAGGGAAGCTGGGTTTTTGTTCAGGCTCGTATAGGTTCTTTCCACTGCTTCCCCGCTGAGTACAGCTGCCCCTTAGAGCAAAGTCTAAGGCTTTGGCTCAGTGGAAAAAGCCCGGGCTTTGGAGTCAGAGGTCATGGGTTCAAATCCCAGCTCCACCACTTGTCAACTGTATGACTTTGGGCAAGTCACTTAACTTCTCAGGGCCTCAGTTCCCTCACCTGTAAAATGGGGATGAAGACTGTGAGCCCCAGGTGGGACAACCTGATCACCCTGTAAATTCCCCAGCGCTTAGAACAGTGATCTGCACACAGTAAGCGCTTAATAAATGCCATTAAAAAAAAAAAGCCTACTTGTGGAGATGTGAACCCTTCATCCTCCTCACACTGAAGTTCAAAAATCCACTCAGGGCTGACCAAGCAGTGTGGCCTAGTAGAAAGAGCATAGGCCTGGAATTCAGAAGGACCTGGCTTCTCATCCCAGCTCTGTAGTCTTGGGCAAGGTACCTGACTTCTCAGGGCCTCAGTTCTCTCATCTGGGGATTAAGACTTTGAGCCCCATGTGGGACAGTGATTGGTTCCAACCTGATTAGCTTGCATTTACCCCAGGGCTTAATACAGTGGCTGGCACACAGTACCTCCTCCCCTGGTCCTGGGATGCCCTCCCTCTGCCCATCCGCCAAGCTAGCTCTCTTCCTCCCTTCAAGGCCCTACTGAGAGCTCACCTCCTCCAGGAGGCCTTCCCAGACTGAGCCCCTTCCTTCCTCTCCCCCTCATCCCCCCTCCATCCCCCACATCTTACCTCCTTCCCTTCCCCACAGCACCTGTATATATGTATATATGTTTGTACATATTTATTACTCTATTTATTTAACTTGTACCTATCTATTCTACTTATTTTATTTTGGTAGTATGTTTGAGTTTGTTCTCTGTCTCCCCCTTCTAGACTGTGAGCCCACTCTTAGGTAGGGACTGTCTCTATATGTTGCCAGCTTGTACTTCCCAAGCGCTTAGTACAGTGCTCTGCACACAGTAAATGCTCAATAAATACAATTGATTGATTGAATACTTCCTGTCTCACAAGCCCATAACCTTTGTGTTTTCTTTGACTTGACTCCTCTCATTCAACCTATCACTAAATCCTGTCAGAACAATCTTCACAACATACAATGGTTCTCCCCTCCTTCAAAGCCTTACTGATGGCCCATTTCCTCCAAAATGCCTTCCCAGACCAAGCCCCTCTTTTCCTCATCTCCCACTCCCTTCTGCATCACCATGACTTACTCTCTTTGCTCTTCACTCTGGCCCCACCTTATGTATATATCTGTCATTTGATTTATTTGTAACAATAACAATAACAATGATGGCATTTATTAAGTGCTTACTATGTGCAAAGTACCGTGTTAAGCACTGGGGAGATTACAAGGAGATCAGGTTGTCCCACGGGGGGGTTCACAGTCTTAATCCCCATTTTACAGATGAGGGAACTGAGGCACAGAGAAATTAAGTGACTTGCCCAAAGTCACACAGCTGACAATTGGCAGAGCCGGGATTCGAGCCCATGACCCCTGACTCCAAAGCCCCTGCTCCTACCACTGAGCCACGCTGCTTCTCTTTGTATTGATGTCTGCTTATTTTTATTCACGTCTTTCTCCCCCCCACTAGATTGTGAGTTTGTTGTCACTCTTTATTGTTGTATTGTACTTTCCCAAGTGCTTAGTACAGGGCTCTGCTCACAGTAAGCATTTAATAAATATGACTGAATGAGTGAAGTCAATCAATTGTATTTATTGATACGATTGTGCCGTAAGTCGGCACAAGTGTGAATGGTAGTGTGGTCGAGTGGATAGAACAGAGGCCTGAGAGTCAAAGGACCTGGATTCTAATCCCAGTTCCACCATTTGTCTGCTCTGTGATCTTGGGCAAGTCACTTCACTTCTTGTGTCTCAGTTCCCTCATCTGTAAAATGGAGATTAACACAGTGAGTCCCATCTGGGACACGGACTGTGTCCAACCTGATTAGCTTGTGTGCACCCCAGTGATTAGTACAGTGTCTGGCACATCTTCATCATCAATCACATTTATTGAGTGCTTACTATGTGCAGAGCACTGTACTAAGCGCTTGGGAAGTACAAATTGGCAACATATAGAGACAGTCCCTACCCAACAGTGGGCTCACAGTCTAAAAGGGGGAGACAGAGAACAAAACCAAACATACTAACAAAATAGTAATCCCCTAAATACTATTAAAGAAAAAACCAAAAAACTTTTCATGGAGATGTGTCCCCTTCATCCTAAGTCCCCTTGAAGTTTGAGAATACACTTTTCATTCATTCATTCAATCGTATTTATCGAGCACGTACTGTGTGCAGAGCACTGTACTAAGCGCTTGGGAAGTACAAGTTGGCAACATATAGAGATGGTCCCTACCCAACAGTGGGCTCACAGTCTACACTTAACTCTAACGGATCCTTTCTTATCATCACAAGTCATGCACCACAACGAGCTAGAGTCCTCTACTATTAGCCAGGCACGGCTAACATCAGGCCTAGGAGTTCTTCAAGACATCTAGGGTCACAATTCCAAGGCAAGGATGGCACTAATTGCACATGGGGTATTCTGGGGAAACGTTTCCCAAAGAGGTCCACAATCCCTTCAGGCACATCCCTAACACACAACTTCAATGTCCTGGGGAGGAAATGAGGAAAGAGAGCCCGACACTGGATATATACCTCTCAAGATCTTCTCCACTGTGCACACTTTCTCAGGTACACAAAGTTGAGAGGGTGTGTACACTCATAGGTCAGGGCATTCAGAATGGGCAAAAACACTTCCTCAGATAGACAAAGTTCTGAGGACACACACTCACAGGTCAAGGCATTCAGAATGGGCCCCACACTTCCTCAGATCCACCAAGTTGTCAGAGTGCATACTACAAGCCCGGACATGGAGAACGGGCCGCACACCTCCTCAGATAAACGAAGTTTTCAGGGCGTACATTCACAGGTCAGGGCATTCAGAATGGGCCACACACTTCCTCAGATACACAATGTTGTTGGGGTGACGACTCTCAAGACTGGGAATTCAGAGAAAACCCCAACAGCCTGGCAAAGGGGCAGTGTGGACCACTCCCTCTTCTCAATTGAAAAGACTGCACGTGGATTAATGATGGGCTCTAATTACCAGATGCCACTGGGAAATGTAGTTCCATGCAGCAGACACTGCTGCTTTCCACGGAGCCTGCATTTTCTCCAATCAATCCATCAATTGTATTAAGTGCTCACACTGCGCAGAGGTTTGTACACGATAAAAGTTGGTAGATGTGTTCCTTGCCCACAATGAGCTTACAGCCTCTATCGTATTTATTGAGTGCTTACTGTGTGCAGAGCACTGTACTAAGTAAGCGCTTGGGAGAGTCCAATGGAACAGAGTTGGTAGAAAGGCTCCCTGCCCATAACAAGCTTACAGTCTTAGGGGGTCATTGCAGTCTAGAAGGGTTCTTCCAACTTCCTCTGCACCCACAAATTTCTCCCCTTTTTCAACGGTCTCCAGCTAAAAGGCTTAACTGGATGGTGGAGTGGACAGAGCCTGGGCTTGGGAGCATCACTTTCTGCAGTGTGACCCTGGGCAAGTCACTTCACTTCTCCGGGCCTCAGTTTCCTCATCTGTAAAATGGGGATTGAGACTGTGAGCCCCACGTGGGACAGGAAGTGGCATGATGATGATGGCATTTGTGAAGCACTTACTAAGTGCCAAGCACTGTTCTAAGCACTGGGGTAGATACAGGGAAATTAGGTTGTCCCACATGGGGCTCACGTTTTAATCCCCATTTTACAGGTGAGGTAACCGAGGCCCAGAGAAGTGAAATGACTTGCTCAAGTTCACCCAAGTGGCAGAGCCGGGATTCAAACCCACGTCCTCTGACTCCCAAGCCCGTGATCTTTCCACTAAGCAACACTGCCTATTTGCTTGTATCCACCCCAGTGTTTAGTACAGTGCCTGGCAAACAGTAAGTGCTTAAAAAATACCAGAATTATTATTATTATTATTATTATTATTATTATTATTAACAGAAGGCAAGGGTTCCCAAATTCTGGTTAAAAATAAAGGTTCCCATTTGTCCTCTAGAAAAGTTTTTGTGGCTAGCCCAAGGTACTTCTTTTCCGGTGATTTCACCACCCACTGAATTCTATTAATCACACATCCTTACTCTTTTCCCCTAGCCTGTGACCATACTTTCAGTTCAAGCGAGGTCTTAAATGAAGTCCTTAAATGAGGCCTTTCAAGCGGGAATGGGCCATTTCTGGTTCAAAGTTTTTGATTCATTGCAAGCAGTTTCACAGAGGAATAGAAAACCTCTTGCAACAACCGACTGCTGGCTTGCTGGGTCAACATCCATGCCCTAGAAGGATAATAATAATAATAATGATAGCATTTATTAAGCGCTTACTATGTGCAAAGCACTGTTCTAAACGCTGGGGAGGTTACAAGGTGATCAGGTTGCCCCATGGGAGCTCACAGTCTAAATCCCCATTTTTACAGATGAGGTAACCGAGGCCCAGAGAAGTTAAGTGACTTGCCCAAAGTCACACAGTTGACAATTGGCGGAGCCGGGATTTGAACCCATGACCTCTGACTCCAGAGCCCGGGCTCTTTCCACGGAGCCACGCAGCATAACCTGCTGACAACAGGCTGGGGAGAGGGTCAGGTTCGAGTTCCCTGTGTGACCCTGGAGAACTCACTCCATCTCTTCGTTCCTCAGTTTACTCACCTGTAAAATGGGAATCAGAGTCCCTTCCTGGCAGGGATGTTGTGAAATCGCTCGCTCCGGGAAGGGAATGTGTCTGTGCATTGTTCTGTTTTACTCTCCCAAGTGCTTAGTAGTGTGCTCTGCATGCAGTTAATGCTCAATAAATACGATTGAATGAATGAAGGAATGAAAGCACCCTGATTAAATCAAATGTCTGTCCAACTCAAGGTAGAGTTATTACTATTGATCATCATCATCAATCGTATTTATTGAGTGCTTACTATGTGCAGAGCACTGTACTAAGCGCTTGGGAAGTACAAATTGGCAACATATAGAGACAGTCCCTACCCAACAGTGGGCTCACAGTCTAAAAGGGGGAGACAGAGAACAAAACCAAACATACTAACAAAATAAAATAAATAGAATAGATATGTACAAATAAATTAAATAAATAAATAAATAAATAAATAAATATTGATGATAGAGAACATTTTCACTAACATGAAAACAGACACGTAACGGTGACACTGATGTAGCAAACATGATCGATCAACAGTACATACTGAACACGCACTGTGTGCAGAGTACTGTACTAAGTGCTTAAGAAGGTACAAGAGAGTTAAAAGGCAGCCCCCTTACATGAGAACTGAAATAAAGGTATTTCCTTGTTCCCGGACTGTCTGATCTGATGATCATAAATTTACCTTGGTGCTTGGCAAATAATAATAATATAAATAAGGATGGTATTTGTTAAGCACTTACTATGTGTCAAGCACTGTTCTAAGTGCTGGGGTAGGTATCAGATACTCAGGTTGGACACAGTCCTTGCCCCACATGGGATATTCAGTCTTAATCCCCACTTTCCAGATGAGGTCATTGAGGCACAGAGAAGTGAAGCGACTTGCCTGAGGTCACACAGCAGACGTGTGGCGGAGTCAGAATTAGAACCCAGGTCCTTCTGAATCCCAGGCCCCTGCTCTGTTCGGGCCACATAATCACAAGAAAAACACAATGATAATCATAATGACAACAATGTACTCATCAAACGACTGAACTAGGAGGATGACACCATTAAATTCCAGTTTGCAAAATGTTCAGTGTGAAATATGCAGGCGACAACTCCACTGCATTGAACCTAGGCGGGGCTAACCAAACCGTTCTTCTCATTCGAAAATCGCAAAGTTCAATTAGTCTCCAAATTGTTTTCTTCCCCTGCCCTCGGGCAAGGTTACGGAAACATTTCTTTGTAGCAGGAGGTAGCAGGAAAAGTCGTATCCGAGATAAAGACGGAAAACAGGATGATCTCATTAGAATAAGATTCCTGCAAATGTTTTAGAGTCTTTTACTCTCCTGATGAACTGGAAAAAAAAAAAAGCCCTGACCTAATCTGGAAATGGACCTTAGCCGTCTTTCCCCAAAGATATATGGGGATCTGGAAGGTGGAGAAGTTGGTGGAATATTGGTCCGACTCCTTATTCTTGCTTAAACATCAGTATTTATTGAGCGCTTACTGCGTGCAGAATATTGGACAGTGCTCTTGTACAGATCCATAAATTTATTTATTCAAATTAATATCTGCCTTGCCCTCTATACTGTAAGCTCATTGTGGACAGGGAACTGTCTACCAACTCTGTTCCAGTGTATTATCCCAAGTGTTAGGTAAGCGCTCACTAGATAGGAGCGATTAACTGATGGATTAAATGCACTAACAGCACACAATAGAGTTAGTAGGCATGATGCCTGCCGTCAAGGAGTTTACAATCTATTCACTCCATCAGTAATATTCACTGAGTGCCTATGAGGTGCAAAGCACTGCACTAAGCATTCTGGGTCAATCAATGGTATTTACTGAGCGCTTACTGTATGCACAGTATTGGACAGCACTTATGAACATATCCATATATTTATTTATATTTATGTCTGCCTAGCCCTCTAGACTGCAAGCTCATTGTGGGCAGGGAACAATGTCTACCAACTCTGCTAACCTGTTGTCACTAACACTTAGTATAGTGCTCCGCAAACGGTAAGTGCTCAAAAAGTACAATGGATTGATTGACTAAATGCTTAAGAGAGCACTTGCGAGTTAATAGGCCCTCAAGGAATTTACAAACTAGTCAGTCAGTCATCATCAATCGCATTTATTGAGCGCTTACTATGTGCAGAGCTGTACTAAGTGCTTGGGAAGTACAAATTGGCAACATATAGAGACAGTCCCTACCCAACAGTGGGCTCACAGTCAATCAATAATATTCACTCAGTGCCTATGAGGTGCACCAAGAATTTTTTGTATGATATTTGTTGAACGCTTACTATGTGCCTGGCTTTTTTCTAACCACTGGAGTAGATGCACAATCAGGATGGACACGGTCCATGTTCCAAGGGGGACCCCCATTCTTCACCCGCATTTTACATTTTCCATCCCCGTCTTTTGTATCAGACCCTCCCAAGTAGTTTGTACAGTGCTCTGCACACAGTAAGCGCTGGATAAACATCATTAATCGACTGATCATCATTAAGAGATGCATCTCTGAATGGTTCTATCCCCAAATGGACACAGCCTGATTTCAGGAATAACTCCCAAGACCACTACTTGGGAGTCTTTCAGAGTGATTATTCAGGGATCGGGGTCATTTTGGTTATGAGCATATTTTATTTAATTTATTTCCACGGTTGGGAAATCCTACTACATGACTGGAAATGGCCTGCTTTCAGCTGAATGAGATATTGCAGGTGTGGAAAGTGTTTCTGAGCTGGGAGAATCTGGTGGGTAAGAGAGAGAGAGAAAGAGAGAGAAAGTTTGAGAGATATATAAAGAGAGAGAAAGAAAGAGCGTGAGAGAGAGAAAGAGAGTGCGGGAGAGATGAGGAGGAAGGAGAGACAAAGACATTTGCAAGCAAATCTGAATGTAGAGACCCAACATAGAAAACATTATATAATAATCATAATAATATGCAAATCATTCAATCAATGAGTGGCATGTGGGTCAACAGACACGAACGGGTCTTTTCTAAATTAAAACACATTTTCCCCATTGTGTTTTTACACTACCAGGTAAAACATGATTTTTCTAAATCAATCGATCATGTCTATCGAGCACTTATTGTTGGCAGAGCACTGTACTAAATGCCCGGGAGAGTTCAAGACATGGACGACATGTTCCCCGCCCATAACGAGCTTACAGTCTAGATGGGGAGATAGACGTGAATAGGAATAAATAAATGATAGATATGGACATAAGTGCTGTGGGGTGAGAGGGAGGATGAATCAAGGGAGTGAGCCAGGGTGATGGAGAAGGGAGTGGGAGAAGAGGAAAGGAGGGCTTAATCACGGAAGGCCTCTGGGAGGAGATGGGCCTTCAATAAGGCTTTGAAGGTGAGGAGTGTGACTGCTTGTCTTAAGAATTCCTGAGAAGGCAGGGATTATTGTGGGAAGAGCCTCAATGGTAATGAAGGGACCAAGTTATTAAGACAGAATCACTGAGAAACGGCTCTAAATTATTTGTCGGAATAAATCACAGAAATTTAGGGAATGATAAATGCTCTCAGGCCTTTCCTTTCAAGAGCTTTGGAAAGCATGATATCCTGATCTCTTGGTAGGCTGTAACAGAACTACTCACTGGGGGAAGGAAATGTCACCGCTTTTTGTTGTGATGTACTTTCCCAAGCACCCAGTACAGTACTCTGCACAAATACGATTGAATGAAACTGGACATCCAGCAGGAGAGAATACATGTTGGGAGGAAAAAGAGACGGAGCCTGAAAAGCAACTTGTGCAGTGGAGAAAGCCCGAAGGAAATGCTTCTGTCAAGGCGAAGCAGAAAAAGCACAGGAGTCGGAGGACATAGGTTCTAATCCTGCTCCGCCACTTGTCTGTTGTGTGACCTTGGGCAAGTCACTTCACTTTTCCAAGCCTCAGTTTTCTCATCTGTAAAATGGGGACTAACTCCTACTCTAGACTGTGAGTCCCATGTGGGGCAGGGGCCGTGCCCAACCTGATAAGTTTTTATCTATCCCAGTGCATAGAAGAAGAGTGTTTGGCTCATAATAAGTGCTTAACAAATAATAATAACAAGGTAAGCACTTAAACAAAAAAATCTCAGGGAGTTTTCCTCATTCTACTAGCCAGAAGACTAGCTTCCTTTTCTGAAAATTGGGAATGTTCAGAACAGTGACATGGCTTCAAGGATATATGTTTGTATATATAATAATAATAATAATAATAATGGCATTTATTAAGCACTTACTATGTGCAAAGCACTGTTCTAAGCACTGGGGAGGTTACAAGGTGATCAGGTTGTCCCATGTTGGGGGGGGGGGGGGGGCTCACAGTCTTAATCCCCATTTTACAGATGAGGTAACTGAGGCACAGAGAAGTGAAGTGACTTGCCCAAAATCACACAGCTGACAATTGGCGGAGCCGGGGTTTGAACCCATGACCTCTGACTCCAAAACCCATGCTCTTTCCACTGAGCCACGCTGCTTCTCATATATATGTTTGTACATATTTATTACTCTATTTATTTATTTATTTTACTTATACACATCTATTCTAATTATTTTATTTTGTTAATATGTTTGGTTTTGTTCCCTGTCTCCCCCTTCTAGACTGTGAGCCCAATGTTGGGTAGGAACTGTCTCCATATGTTGCCAACTTGTACTTCCCAAGTGCTTAGTACAGTGCTCTGCACACAGTAAGCGCTCAATAAAGACGATTGATTGATTGATGCAGAGAAGTAGTTGCCGATAGCAGTTATTAAAAATAATGGTTGGATCTGCCCCTCGGCCTCCTGGTACGTAGCAAGAGAAGCAGTATGGAGAAGGAGCTGAGTTCTAATTATGACTTGAACACTTGTGTGCTGTTTGACTCTGGGCAACTCACTTCACCTGTCTGTGCCTCACAGTTCCCTCATCTGTAAAAAGGGGGTGAAGACTGTGAGCCCCATGTAGGGCAGGGACTGTGTCCAATCTGATTAGCTTAGTGCTTAGTATAGTGCCTGGCACATAGTAAGCGCTTAGAAACACCAGTAAAAGAAAGGGGGAGTTGGTGGGGAAAGACCATGGAGACCCTTGAACATTCCCAGCATTGTCTAGGGGAAAGAGCATAGGTCTGAGATTCAGGGGACTTGGGTTCTAATTCCGACTCGATCAACAGACTGCTCTGTGACCTTGGGTAAATCTCTTCACTTCCCTGTGCCTCAGTTTCCTCATCTGTATATTATGGGGATTCAACCCCTGTTCTCCGGCCTAGTTGGACTGTGAGCCCCACCTGGGACGAGGACTGTGTCCAACCTGATTAACCTGTATTTACCACTTGTCCGCTGTGTGACTTTGGGCAAGTCACACAACTTCCCTGTGCCTCAGTTCCCCCATCTGCAAAACAGGGGGTCAAGACTATGAGCCCCATTCAGGACAGGGACTGTGCCCAACCGGATTTGCTTGCATCCATCCCATCACTTAGTACAGTGTCTGGCACATAGTAAGTGCTTACTAAATACCACAATTATTAGCACTATTATTATTACCCCGGTGCTCGGTACAGTGTTCGATGCATAAACGCTCAACAAACACGATGCCATACAAATGCCATTTCTGGAAGAGTAAGGGTGACTGTCAACTTTGTATTGCACTAAAAAGAAGCATTCTGCACAATTGATGTCATAACGCTGAGAGACAGAGGCTATTCATAACCCCCGATTAAATAAGTATAGCGATTCCGAAGAAATAGAGAGAGACACTCATCTGAGAATCGGGCAACCAAACCTTTTAATCAGCCACGAGTGACTCCGAGTACATGCTGAAGTTGTTGTATTAAAGGTTACATCTAATTGGCCATAATCTCATTTCATTATCTACTATGGCTTCTGCAGTATCTTTAGCTATAACCTAGCCCTATAATTTCATGTATTCTGTATTTATTCAGGATTTCGGTAGATGATCTCGAAGTATTTATGGCGGGAAATGTTAATGTGCCCATAAATTCCACTTGAGGAAAAAAAATCTGCTTCCTGTGAGATTTCAATACACAATACTAGTCAGGATTGAGTTACTCTACTTCAAGAAACCTGTCTTTATGGAGTTGCTAAGGAGCAAAATATACTTCCTTGGGTTTCCCTTTCCATTCTCGGGCCATTATCCCTCTACACTCCATGATAACTGTGCACAGGAAACGTGTGTACCGATTCTGTTATACTGTACTCTCCCAAGCACTTATTAATGATAATAATAATGATGATGATGGCATTTGTTAAGTGCTTACTATGTGCCAGGCACTGTACTAAGCGCTGGGATGGATACAAGCAAATCGAGTTGGACCCAATCCCTGTCCTACGTGGGACTCACAGTCTCAATCCCCATTTTACAGATGAGGTACGTGAGGTCCAGAGAAGTGCAGCCACTTGTCCAAGGTCACACAGCAGACAAGTGGCAGAGCCGGGATTAGAACCCATGGCCTTTTGACTCTCAGGCCCGAGCGCAATCCATTACCTATAATGCTTCTCCCTATGCCACTGCTTCATGAAATTAGAACAGTTCAGTCAATGTTTGCCAGCTCAAACACAAAGCAAACTGGAATGTAAGCTCCTTTTGGGCAGGGAGCATATCTACCAACGCTTTGGTAGTGTGCTCTACCAAGCGCTTAGTACAGTGCTCTGCACACAGTAAGCGCTCAATAAATACCATCGAATGATCGACAAGGATTGGCCACTATAATGATGGCATTTATTAAGCGCTATGTGCAAAGCACTGTTCTAAGCCCTGGGGACGTTACAAGGTGATCAGGTTGTCCCACAGGGGGCTCATACCCTTAATTCCCATTTTACAGATGAGGGAACTGAGGCACAGAGAAGTTAAGTGACTTGCCCAAAGTCACACAGCTGACAATTGGCAGAGCTGGGGTTTGAACCCATGACCTCTGACTCTAAAGCCCATGCTCTTTCCACTGAGCCATGCTGTTTCTCTAATTATATTATATATAATATATATATTACTGAGGAAAAAAAACCGCTTCCTGTGATATATATATATGTGTGTGTATATATATATATATATGTATATATATATATATATATATACATACAATATACTATATTGTATTGCCATCAACTGCATCATACCATAGTATCCAGGAGGCAATGGCTCACCTTGAGCAAATCTTCATGTAGAGAGAGACAAGGAGATAATAATGATAACGATAATATTAATAATAATAATGGTACTTGTTAAGCGCTTACTATGTGCCAAGCACTCTTCTAAGCACTGGGGTAGATGTATTTGTTAAGCGCTTACTATGTGCCAAGCACTGTTCTAAGCACTGGGGTAGATACAAGGTAATCAGGTTGTCCCACGTGGGGCTCACAGTCTTAATCCCCATTTCACAGACGAGGCAACTGAGGCCCAGAGCAGTGAAGTGGCTTGCCCAAGATCACACAGCTGACAAGTGGCGGAGACAGAATTAGAACCCACGTCCCCTGATTCCCAAGCTTGTGCCCTTTCCACTAAGCCACCCTGCTTCTCTTCAGGAAAGAGTGCCGAGAATTCCAAAGATTTAGTCCAACAGCACAGGTGACAGCCCATTTGGGAACTTGATGTGGCTAGGACATTGTCCTTATCACCCAAATACACATACAAGCAGGTAAACCAAAAACCGTGCCAAGAACGCCTAGGCGGGTAGAGCCCGGGCCTCGGCGCTCAGAAGGACCTGGGTTCTAATCCCGGCTCCATCACGTGTTTGCTGTGGGACCTTGGACAAGTCGCTTCACTTCTCTGGGCCTCGGTGACCTCATCTGTAAAATGGGGATTAAGACTGTGAGCCCCATGTGGGACAGAGACGGTGTCCAACCTGATCAGCTCTGCAGCGTGGCCCAGTGGAAAGAGCATGAGTCTGGGAGTCAGGGGGCCTGGGTTCTAATCCTAGTTCCGCCAATTGTTCGGCTAATTCCTTAATAAATAGAGAAGCTGCTTGGTGTAGTGGATGCCGCTAATCTCCTCACTGTACCTTGTTATAATAATGATGGCATTTATTAAGTGCTTACTATGTGCAAAGCACTGTTCTAAGCGCTAGGGAGGTTACAAGGTGATCAGGTGTCCCACGTGGGGCTCACAGTCTTAATCCCCATTTTACAGATGAGGTAACTGAGGCCCAGAGAAGTCAAGTGACTTGCCCAAAGTCACACAGCTGACAAGCGACAGAGCCGGAATTTGAACCCATGACCTCTGACTCCAAAGCGCAGGCTCTTTTCCACTGAGCCACGCTGCTTCTCCGAGAACCTTGTTCTCGCCTGTCCGGCCATCGACCCCGTCCCTCGTCCTCCCCCGGCCTGGAATGCCCTCCCTCCACACATCCGCCAAGCTCGCTCTCTTCCTCCCTTCAAAGCCCTACTGAGAGCTCACCTCCTCCAGGAGGCCTTCCCATACTGAGCCCCCTTTCTCCTCTCCTCCTCCCCATCCCCTCCCCACAGCACCTGTATATATATTTGTACAGATTTATAACTATTTATTTTACTTGTATTTACTATTCTATTTATTTTGTTAATGATGTGCATTTAGCTTTAATTCTATTTGTTCTGACAACGTGACACCTGTCCACATGTTTTGTTTTGTTGTCCATCTCCCCCTTCTAGACTGTAAGCCCGTTGTTGGGTAGGGACCATCTCTAGATGTTGCCAACTTGTACATCCCAAGCGCTTAGTACAGTGCTCTGCACACAGTAAGCGCTCAATAAATACAATTGAATGAATGAATGAAAGAATGATCCTAGGAGGACCATCATCATCAATCGTATTTATTGAGCGCTTACTATGTGCAGAGCACTGTACTAAGCACTTGATCATGGGTTCTAATCGTGGCTCTGCCACTTGTCTGCTCAGTGACTTGGATCAAATCACTTCATTTCTCTGTGCCTCAGTTTCCTCAACTGTAAAATGGGGATTCAATACTTATTCTCCCTCCTGCTTAAGACTTGAGCCCCCACGTGGGACAAGGATTATTTCTGACCTAAGTACCTGGTATCTACCCCATCACTTAGAACAGGTTTTGAAAAATAGTAAGCACTTAAAACAAGCACCATAAAACAAACAATCTACCCCAGAGTTTAGTACAATGCTTTGCACATAGTAAGCTCGTAGCTTACTACTACCTGTCCATAAACTAACAAGGCACGAGTGTCTTCAACCTGGCAGAAAACAAGCCTTGGGAATTTGCGTTCAGTTCAGCAACAGTGGAAACCCTAGTCCACTCCTGTTTTCTTACTCTGCTGCTTCCAAGGAGAAGCAGCGTGGCTCAGTGGAAAGAGCACAGGCTTTGGAGTCAGAGGTCACGGGTTCAAATCCCAGCTTCGCCAACTCTCAGCTGTGTGACTTTGGGCAAGTCACTTAACTTCTCTGTGCCTCAGTTACCTCATCTGTAAAATGGGGATTAAAACTGTGAGCCCCCCGTGGGACAACCTGATCACCTTGTAACTGCCCCAGTGCTTAGAACAGTGCTTTGCACAGAGTAAGCACTTAACAGATACCGTCATTATTATTATTATTATTATTAAGCCCTTAAACAGAGAAGCAGCATGGTGTAGTGGATTGAGCCCGGGCCTGGGAAGAAGTAGGTCATGGGTTCTAATCTCGGCTCCACCACTTGTCCGCTCCGTGACCTTGGGCAAGTTACTTCACTTCTCTGCGCCTCAGTTACCCCATCTGTAAAACAGGGATTGAGACTGTGAGCCCCACATGCGAGAGGGAGTGGATCCAGCTCGATTTGCTTTTATCCGCCCCAGTGCTTACTAGAGTGCCCGCCACAGAGTAAGCGCTTAAAAAATATCCTTGTCATTGTTATTAAATACCATAAAAAAAGAGCCAGCCCATGTAGGGATTGTTAAATACACATACACACACACGTGGACTTAATCATCAGTGGTGCATTCTAACAACTCTATATATTTTCACACACACACCCACGCACTTCTACCTCGAAAGAAGGGATTCTTCTTGAGCACAAGTTTCACGAGGAATGAGAGACATGGAGGCCAGGACCCGCAATCATTCAACGAGACAATCTGTGTACATGCACAACCTGGCTAGGGCCGTGAACCTTTCCTTGCCATATTCGGTGCCACACAAACACCTCACTGCCAACTTGACCATCAGTGGTGTGCTTTTCAAATACAAAGGACAACACCGTAGGAAAAACACAGCTTGCTCTGAAAGGGGAAGGAAAATGGGTATTTAATCCTCATTCGGCAGATGAGTTAACTGAAGCAGAGGAAAGTTAAGTACCTCGGGTCACATAACTCGGCAGGCCAGGGGCCGAGATCATCACCTGACTTTCTGTCCAGGATTACAACTTCATTCACTCAGCCAGTCGTATTTATTGAGCACTTACTGCGTGCCGAGCATTGTACTAAGCGCTTGGGAGAGTGACGAGTTGACCGTTAGACTGGTCGCTCATTGTCAAAACAATCTTTCCCCATTTAAAACCAGCTGTCCACAGACAAACAAGGCACGAGTGTCTTGAACTTGGCAGAAAATAAGCCTTGGGAATTTGCGTTTAGTTCAGCAACAGTGGAAACCCTAATCCACTCCGGTTTTCTTCTCAACATTCAACCGCAGTGCCTTTTCTTTTGAAAACCAACTCCAGTACGGAGCTCATTTAACTGGAAGAATAAACTCCCTCCCTGAATGTGTACTGGAGAAAATAAATATTTTTCCCTAGCATAATTATGGGGTTCTATGGATAATACAGAACATGAAAGCTATGAATTAAATGCATCTCATGAAAATGTTTACAATCAACTCAGCATTGCTACATAAAAATGAGCTGTTTCTGTTTTTCATCTGATAGATGTTATTTTTGAGTGTCAAGATTAAGCGCACAATTCCGCAGAGCGAATAAAGACTCGGGCTTGGTTTTCTATCGCCTACTGTAAATGTAAAATACATGAATGAGGGAATGAAAATGCAATACTCAAATTTGAGGGAGGAATTATTCTCACTAGTCCTCAAAAAATACAAGGCTGTTATGGTTTACTGTAATCAAAGACGGCAAAATGGATTCCTTTGTTCCTTCAAAGAAGGGGACCATCAGGAGAAACGGTGTGGCGTAGCAGATAAAGCACTGGCGTGGGAGCCAGAGGACCTGAGTTCTAATCCTGACTCTGCCGCTTCTCCGCTGTGTGACCTTGGGCAAGCCACTCAATTTCTCTGTGCCTGCAAAATCGGGATTCAATCCCTGTTCTCCCTCCTCTTTGACTGTGTGTCCACTGTGGACCAAAGACTGTAGCTGGCCTGATTAGCCTGTAGTTACTCCAGTGCTTACCACATAGTAAGAGCTTAACAAAGACTACTTTTTTTTAAAAAAAAAAAAGGAGATGAGGGGCAAGTAGAAAGAGCAGAAGCCTGCGAGTCAGAGGATTTGGGTTCTAAACCTGGCTCTGCTCCTTGCCTGCTGTGTGAACTTGGATAAATCGCTTAACCGATCTGTGCTTCAGTCTCCTTATCTCTAAATGGAGATTAAAAACCAGTTCTCTCTCCTACTTAGACAGGGGAAAGAAATGTGCCTGACCTGATTTTCATGCATCTACAGGAAACGTGTCTACCAACTTTGCTGTATTGAATTCTCTCAAGTGCCTAGTACAGGTTTCAAGATTTTAAGGCCCGTAATTTAGATCTGGAATATAGCAACTCAAGATCAGACCATTTAGAAACAGTGAGAGATGATCTGACAGGGTGGAAACCAGAAACCTATACTTTAGTCGTTGGAGTTTGGTTGATAAGTTGGGATGAGCCTTCAGAGTGCAAGAGCTGTTATCAATCAGTGTCATTTATTAAAAGTCTTACTGTGTGCAGAGAAGTGAACTAAGCACTTGGGAGAGTCCAATAGAGAAAGTACACAAGATCAAAACCATTTTCTGACTCCCTGCTAAATGTACAGCACTGTGCTTAGTGCTTAGTACAGTCCCAAGGAGTAGACATGTTATTTGCCCTCAAGGCGCTTACAAAAAGGGTAATCGTGATCCTTGGAAGCATCTAAAAAATATGTTGTTAAGCGCTTACTATGTGCCAGGCACTGTACTTTGCGCTGGGGTGGATACAAGCTAATCAGATTGGCCACAGTCCATGTCCCACATGAGGCTCACAGTCTTAATCCCTATTTTGCAAATGAAGCAATTGAGGCACAGATGAAGAGAAATGACTAGTCCAAGGTTACACAGCATCGAGTGGCGGTGACGGAATTAGAACCCAGGTCCTTCTGACTCCAAGACCTGGGCTCTGACCACTATACCACACTGTTCCCCTCTATACTATAAGCTCCCTGCACTTCCAGTTGGATTTGTATCATCATCATCATCAATCGTATTTATTGAGCGCTTACTATGTGCAGAGCACTGCACTAAGCGCTTGGGAAGTACAAATTGGCAACATATAGAGACATTCCCTACCCAACAGTGGGTTCACAGTCTAAAATCCTTTATCCTTTATCCTTTATTCACCCATCCCTCAGCCCCACGGCACTTACCAACATACCTGGAATTTATTTATTTGCATTAATCTCTCTCTCCCCCTCTCTACTGTAGGTTCACTGTGGGCAGGGATTGTGCCTTCCAATTTTGTTGCATTGTACTCTTCAAATCGCTTAGTACAGTGCTCTGCACACAGTAAGTGCTCAATGAATAACACTGATGGACTGAGCTTGTGGGCAGGGATCGCCTGTGTTAGCTCTCTGGAGTGCTTTGTTTGTTGTTGATTTCTTTAGTATGTGCCAGGCATTGTTCTAAGCACTGGGGTAGACACAAGTTAATTTAGTTGGACACAGTCTCTGTCCCACTTGGGGCTCACAATCTTAATCCCCATTTTCCAGATGAGGTCACTGAGGCCCAGAGAAGTGAAATAACTAGCCCAAGGTCAAACTAGCAGATGAGTGGTGGAACAGGGATTAGAACCCAGAGCCTTCTGACCCCTTAGCCCATGCTCTATCCTCTAGGCCACGCTGCTTCTTGCTTCTTCTATGAAAATCTGGATGCTGAATTGCCCCTTCAGACAAAACTAATTATCAGTGGCTTTCTAGACTGTGAGCCCACTGTTGGTTAGGGACTGTCTCTATGTGTTGCCAACTTGTGCTTCCCAAGCGCTTAGTACAGTGTTCTGCATACAGTAAGCACTCAATAAATACGATTGATTGATTGATTGATTAATTGACAGTGCCCTACTCTCAGTAAGTGCTCAATCAATACATTGAGTAATTGATCGATCGATTGACTGACCAGTTTTTGAGACGAAAATTCTAAGAAAGACTGATATGAAATGCAAAAAAGTTAACCAGGCTTGCAAATCTCCACATGCAATTTCAACAAGCCCAAACGGGAAACATTCTTATACGCTGACAGACAGTATTACACTCTTTCCAGCCACTCAAAATCACTAGTAGGTGTGGTGTAAATTTAACAGGTTTAAGAGGGACTAGTATTGGCACAATTCATTTTCGTTTTGTGACATTTTCAAAATGCTGCTAAAAATATTGTGGGTTTTTTTTAAATAAAGCTCACAGTGTTATAGAAATGGGCAAATCCACACAAAAATGCAACGTGGAAAGCACCACTTCTCACTTGCATGATATATATTTTTTACCCAACCGCACGTATCCAGGGGTATGATGACTTAGTGCTACATAATCAAATCATTTCCCCGTGCTACGCAGTCTGACACTCAGTTCTACAGGGAATTCCTCGCCGTGAGTTACAGGGTGCTCGAGGCCCCATGGTGAGCACTAAGTCACTATCTATTCTCTCTGCTCAGTCTGTAAGCACTGTGCCAAATGCAATAACATCGACAATTTCATTAAGATAGAATCCCCATACTCTCTACAAGCAGGACATTAAAATGTAAATTTTTTTTTTCCATTTAATTTAAGAGCACCAATTGAATGCTGTAACTAAAAGGAGTCAAAATCCTGGCAGGTTGTAGATTCCTGTCGGTTGATTATTATTATTACCTCCATTTCTATTACCATTATTACCTTTATTATCTTCATGCAACGAACACTAATGATACTTTGTGAGGCTAGTGATTTATAAGATTTTATGACTACGATTAATAATTATGGTACTTGTTAAGCGCTTGCTATGTGCCAAGCACTGTTTTAAACACTGGGGTAGATACAAGTTTATCATGTTGGACAGTCCCTGTCCCACATGGGGCTCACACTATTATCCCCAAACTAGTATGTTTGGTTTTGTTCTCTGTCTCCCCCTTTTAGACTGTGAGCCCACTGTTGGGTAGGGACTGTCTCTATATGTTGCCAACTTGTACTTCCCAAGCGCTTAGTACAGTGCTCTGCACACAGTAAGCGCTCAATAAATACGATTGATGATGACGACGATCCCCATTTTTTTTTAACAGACGCGGTAACCGGGGCACAGAGAAGTTATGTGACTTGCCCATTAACAACACTAATAAAGTTTAACAAGCGCTTATTACACACTAAGCACTGGGGTATATATGTACATATCTACAATTCTAGTTATTCTATTCATTTATATTTATTCATATTGATACTGTTTACCTGTTTTGATATCTGTCTCCCCCTTCTAATAATAATTAATCATAATGATGGTATTTGTTAAGTGCTTACTATATGCCAAGCACTGTTCTAAGCACTGGGATAGATCAGGTTGTTCCATGTGGGGCTCACAGTCTTAATCCCCATTTTACAGATGAGGGAACTGAGGCCCAGAGAAGTTAAGTGACTTGCCCAAAGTCACACAGCCGACAAGCGGCGGGGCCAGGATTAGAACAACCCACGACCTCTGACTCCCAAACCCACGCTCCTTTCCGCGAAGCCACGCTGCTTTTCACGCTGCTTCTAGACTGTAAACCCAGTGTGGGCTGGGAATGTCTCTCTATATTGCTGAATTGTTCCTTTCCAAGTGCTTAGTCCAGTGCTCTGCACAGAGTAAGTGCTCAATAAATACGATTGAATGCTTGAATGAAAGAATGGGGTAGAAACAGGAGCGCACCAGGGCCTCACACTCTATTTCATCTCCAGTTTACAGATGAGGAAACTGAGGTCAAGAGAGGTGAAGTGATTTGCCCAAGTTCACACAGCAGGCTGGTGGCTGAGCTGTGATTCGAACCCAAATCTCGGGCTCTTTGTCTTACACCACGCTGCCACTTCAGTAAGTATCCACCCCAGAGTTTAGACCGGTGCTTGACACCTGGTCATCATCATCAATCATATTTATTGAGCGCTTACTATGTGCAGAGCACTGTACTAAGTGCTTGGGAAGTACAAATTGGCAACACATAGAGACAGTCCCTACCTAACAGTGGGCTCACAGTCTAAAAGACCTGGTAAGTGCTTAAATACCACAAAAACAAAGTAAGAGTCTTTTCCTTTGCCTGGATGTTGGAGGGAGCTCAGTAGCAGAGCGGGAGAGAAAGGGGAAAGCTGTCTGAGCTTGCTGCTTCTGAGACCTAAACCACTGAAGCCAGATGGCTGCTTGCTTCTATAGTGTTAGTGCTGAAGAAAAAGATCTGTGTAATCTGTTAGCAAACTTACTCAAGAGTTTAAAGCTCTGCCTGCTAGTTGTATTTTATGGGCTGAAGGAAAAGATCTGTGTAATCTGTTGGGAAACTTATTCAAGAGTTGAAAACACCGCCCTGTTCGTTGTATTTTATAGGCTGAAGGAAAAGATCTGTGTAATCCATTAGGAAACTTATTCAAGAGTTGAAAACACTGCCCTGTTAGTTGTTACACCTCATAACCACCCAAATTTATTCTCTCTCTCCCCCTCCCTCTCATATGCAAGACATCCTTGAATTTGAAGTTCACCTTCTAAACTGTAAGATCATTGTTGGCAGGGAATGTGCCTGTTTATTGCTCTCTTGTCCTCTCCCAAGCACTTAGTACAACACTGTGCACACAATAAGCGTGCAATAAATACGAATGCGTGGTTGAAAAGGCCATTGCAAGATCCTAAGTCACAGCCACACTGGGCTCGATCGATCAATCGATTGTATTTACAAAGGGTGGCAACACTAAAAATTTTTCCTTTGTTGTTTTGTCCTGCTTAATATTTGCTGCACCTAATGATGTTGTCTCTTGTCTCTCCACTCTCATTTCCAAGAAGCTTTTATTTGAAGACAGCGCTTCTTTCTTGATAGGAATACACCACGCTCCTCTATCTCCCTGGCTTTCTTTGGGGAATTCCCGCCCCATTCGTTAAAACTTGATCCTATTTACATTCTCCTTCCTCAAATGAGCAAGGAGAATCAAATGTAACACATGTAACTCTCAATCACAACTGAAATATAATTTGAATTCTTTTATTGCAACTGGGATTTGAGAAGGTCCTTTTCTTTCTCTGTTTGGGGAGGAAGGGGATCCCGATTTTGATATGATATAAATATCAAATATTTTCCCGTGGTTAGTTTGTATAGCACTGAGACCGTAAATAAAACATGACTTGATTTTCAATCTATTTGCATGGTAATTGCCATTGTATAATGCATGAAAAATCCACTTGCTGAGATGGAATCTGCTTCTCGGTGAAGCCTGACGTGTATTTCATTATTAAAGCTGTCCTAAATTCATTGTATTCTCCTTCCACACGGTCACTATTTTTTGGGTTGCAACTAACTGCAACTGTGACTAGCCTTGTGTTTGCGGGAATAGGATCCTCACTGCACTGGTGTTTTGCGTTAGGTTAAAATTTCAGGTAGTCACGCCAAGCTGAATGTTGACCCGAACTAAGATGATGAAAACCAGCCAGTTGTTGGGTAGGGATTGTCTCTATTTGTTGCCGAATTGTATTTTCCCAGCGCTTAGTGCACACGGTAAGCACTCAATAAATACGACTGCATAATTCGTGGAGACGGTGTTGAAAAGAGAAGATTTAAGGCCTGGGCGCTCTCACACTCAATGTTATTTATACGGTAAGGTAAAACTCTGCTACTGGGTGTTTCTAATTCCTCCCTCTGTTTATACGAAAATCCAATATCTCCCTCACTAGACTGTCAGCTTCACGAGCGCAGGGAATGTGTCTTCTAATTCTGTGGCACATTCTCAACTGTTAAATATAGTGCTTGGCACACAGTACGTGCTCCATCTTGGCTCTGCCACCCATCTGCCGTGTGACCTTGGACAAGTCCCTTATCATCTCTGGGCCTCAGTTTCCTCATCTGTAAAGGAGGAGTTTCATCCTGATCCTTCCTGAGACTCAGCCCCATGTGAGACAGGGACTGTGTCCAACCCGATGATCTTGTATCCCCACCAGAGCTTAGAACAGTTCTTGATGCACAGTAAGTGCTTAACAAGTGCTATAAATAGCATTATCATTACTATTGATTAGGCTGTGAGCTCCTTGACAGGAAGGCTGGCTAATGGCTCCTCTAGTCTATAGTAATAATAACAACAATAGTTGCATTTGTTAAGCACTTACCATGTGACAAGCACTGTTCTAAGCACTGGGGTAGATACAAGCTAATCAGGTTGGATACAGTCCCTTTCCCCACACGGGGCTGACGGTCTCAATCCCCATTTCACAGATGAGGGAACTGAGGCCCAGAGAAGTGAAGTGACTTGCCCAAGGTCACACCGCAGACAAGTGGGAGAGACAGGATTAGAACCCACATCCTCTGACTCCGAGGCCTGTGCTCTTTCACTCCCAAATGCTTAGTACAGTGCTCTGCAATCAATCCATGGTATTTACTGTTGGGTAGGGACTGTCTCTATATGTTGCCAATTTGTACTTCCCAAGCGCTTAGTACAGTGCTCTGCACATTGATTGATGATGATTTACTGAGCACCTACAATACATCAAAATAATCAGACATATTCCCTGCTCATAACATGCTTACAGTCTACAGGAGGAGATAAACACTAACAGAAATGATGCTTAGAACAGTGCTCAGCACAAAGTAAGCGCTTAACAAATACCATCATTATATTATTATTATATCATATTACAAATAAAGGACAGATAAGGACATAAGTGTTGTGGGGCTGGGAGGTGGGATGAAGAAGGGGAGCAAGTCAGGGCGACGCAGAAAGGAGTGGGAGAAGTGGAGAGTGGGGCTTAGGGAAGGCCTTTTGGAGAAGATGTGTCTTCAATAAGCCTTTTAGAGTATGTACTTGGCACACAGAAATCCGCTACCCTTATTGTTAGTAGACTAAGATCTAATCGGAAAGGAGCTTAGTAGAATTAGCTCGAGCTTAGTAGAATCAGCTCTGCATTAATTATCTGTGGTGACACTAAATTTGATGTATCCATACCTAGACGAGGTGCCTAAATGTGTATCCTCTGATATCCCGGCTCCGCCACGTGTCTGCTGTGTGACCTCGGGCAAGTCACTTCACTTCTTTGAGCCTCAGTTACCTCATCTGTAAAATGGGGGTTAAGACTCTGAGCCCCCCGTGGGACAACCTGATCACCTTGTATCCCCCCCAGCGCTTAGAACAGTGCTTTGCACATAGTAAGCGCTTAATAAATTCCATCATTATTATCATTATTATCATCATCGGAGTCGGCCTTGACCTTTGCTTATTCCATCTAGAAGAACTGTCCTCCCTGTCTGAATCCTCCTCTGTTTTTCCCGGCCAGAGGGATGGGAATGAAGCCCTGGAGGCCCCACCCCTTCACACTGGCCCGTTTGTTCATTCATTTGGTCATATTTATTGAGTGCTTACTGTTGGCAGAGCACTGTACTAAGCGCTTGGGAGAGGACAATACAACAATAACCAGGCATATTCCCTGTGTACAACGAGCCCCCTAGCCACATTCTCTTGCCCAGGGGCAACCAGTTTGAGCAGCCAAAGGATGCAGGGGTAGTTTCAGTGCCGCCCAGTTGCTAAGCCCGGAGCCAAAGACTGCCAACACAGGTGACAGCAGTGTGGCCTGTGGATAGAGACAAAGGATCTGGGTTCTAATCCTCTCTGCCAGTTACGTATAGTGTGACCTTGGTTACGTCACTTCTCGGTGTCTCAGTCCCCCCATCTGCCAAGTGGGGATTTAAGACTGATTTTCCCTCCCACATAGACTGAGAGCCCCCGTAGGACCTTATTATCATGTATCTACCCCAACACTTAGTGAAAAGAAAACACTTAACAAATACCACAATTATTATCACAAATCAAATCATCATCTCTTCACATGCCCATATTTTATTTTGTTAGTATGTTTGGTTTTGTTCTCTGTCTCCCCCTTTTAGACTGTGAGCCCACTGTTGGGTAGGGACTGTCTCTATATGTTGCCAATTTGTACTTCCCAAGTGCTTAGTACAGTGCTCTGCACATAGTAAGCGCTCAATAAATACGATTGATGATGATGATGATGACGCCCATCTGGAGATATTATAACTTAAGGAGCAGGATGGCTGTAGCCAGAGCCCAGGAAACCTGGTTGTAGTTACAAAAGCACAGCTAATTTCATTCTGAGGGAACCAGTGCTTAGTACAATGTTCAGTGCTTAATAATAGTAATTGTGCTATTTATTAAGCCCTTACTCTGTGCTTAGCACTGTACTAAGACCTGAGGTAGTTACAAGGAAATTGGGTTGGACACAGCCCCTGTACCACATGGGGCTCAAAGTCTCCATCCTCATTTTACAGATGAAGGCAACTGAAGTACAGAGAAGTGAAGTGACTTGCCCGAGGTCACACACCGACACGTGGCGAAGTTGGGATTAGAACCCAGGTCCTTTTGAGTCCCAGGTCCGTTCTCTATCCACTAGACAACTCTATCCTAGCGCTTAGCACAGTGCTTGGCAAACAGAATATGCCAAAATACCACAATTATTACCAATCAAGTCATCATCTCTTCACCTGCCCATTTTAAGTTATTATAACTTAGAGGGCAGGAAGGCTCAATAATTACCCAGGGCCTGTCATCATAATTAGTAAAAATTGGTTACCTTCATGCTGAGGGAACCAGAGCTTAGTTCAGTACTCAGAGATTAGCACAGTGCTTGGCACGCAGTAACCGCTTAAGAAATACCATAAAATAATAATAGTAATAATAATACTATGTGCCAGACACTGTTCTAAGTGCTGGGGCCAATACAAGATAATTGGGATGGACGCCATCTAATAATAATAATAGTAATAATAATACTATGTGCCAGACACTGTTCTAAGTGCTGGGGTCAATACAAGATAATTGGGATGGACACCATCCCTGTCCCACAGGGGGCTCAGAGTGTTAATCCCCATTTTACAGATGACGGACCTGAGGCACAGAGAAGTGAAGTGACTTACCCAAAGTCACACAGCAGTGGCGGAGATGGGTTTAGAACCCATGACCTTCTGATTCCCAGGCCTATGCTCTAACCAGTATGCCAAAAAAAACCCCAACAAAACCCCTAAACACATAATAATACTGCCAGATGGCATGTGACCAATTCATTCACTCGATAATTCTCAAAATCATCCATAAAGCACTTCTATTAATCACACATTCATGAGGCAATTTCAGATTTCCTAAACGTACACTAATGTGCTCCTTCGTTGAACAAAGCGGAAGGGTGAGGATTCCTCTCCCGGGGTCTTCAGTGTATAATCGAAAACCTGAATCCACAAATTGCCCAGGAAAATGAGGGCAAGCTGAGAAGTTAGTGAAACCCAAATTGCCAACTGGGGGAAAAAACCCTTCATTTTCTCAGGGTACCATCCCCCTCTATTGTTAATAGCAAGATTTTTTAACTCTTCATGAATCCTTTGATATATCCCCATCATGCCATAACTTGGGAGGCCTGAATTTTTTCTCCAGATACACGGAAAACCCTAGATTCCAGGGTACAGACAGAATATCGATAACCCCCCATTTTCTGGTGGGCCCAAGCCCATTGAGACTGTGCCCTGGGAACTCATGTGCAGAGGAGGTTGGGCGAGGCAGGAGTCTGGGCCTGGAGTCCGAGGACCTGGGTTCGAATCCCAGCTCTGCCAATTGCCTTCTGTGTGACCTTGGACAAGTCACTTCACTGTGCCTCAGTTTCCTCAAATGTAAAACAGGGATTTGTGACCTGTACTCCCTCCTACTTAGACTGTGATCCCCAAGTGGGGCAATAATAATAATAATAATAGTGATGGCATTTATTAAGCACTTACCATGTGCAAAGCACTGTTATAAGTGCTGGGGAGGTTACAAGGTGATCAGGTTGTCCCACATGGGGCTCACAGTCTTAATCCCCATTTTACAGATGATCTAACAGGCACAGAGAAGTTAAATGAGTTGCCCAAAGTCAGACGGCTGACAATAATGATAATGACGGCATTTATTAAGCACTTCCTATGTGCAAAGCACTGTTCTAAGCACTGGGGAGGTTACCAGGTGACCAGGTTGTCCCACGGGGGGCTCAAAGTCTTAATCCCCATTTTACAGATGAGGTAACAGGCACAGGGAAGTTAAGTCACTTGCCCAAAGTCACACGGCTGACAAGTGGTGGAGCCGGGATTTGAACCCATGACCTCTGACTCCAAAGCCCGGGCTCTTTCCACTGTGCCACGCTGTTTCTCACAAGGGACTGGGTCCAACCTGATGATCTGGTATCTACCTCAGTGCTTAGAACAGCGCTTGACACATAGCTGTTAACAAATCCAATAAAAATGAGATCATGTCACCTTTTAGAACAGGCTGCCACGTTCCAAGAGAAAGGGCGAGAGGAGTAGAAGAAAGGGGAAGAAGGGAGAGAAAAAAGGGTAAATATAAGCGATCGGAGCGGAGTTAGAAATAAACGCATATCCATCTGCCTCTACCCACATATCTTCATCATCATCATCAATCGTATTTATTGAGCGCTTACTATGTGCAGATCACTGTACTAAGCGCTTGGGAAGTACAAATTGGCAACATATGGAGACAGTCCCAACAGTGGGCTCACAGTCTAAAAGGGGGAGACAGAGAATAAAACCAAACATACTAACAAATTAAAATAAAAAGAATAGATAAAAGAATAAATAAATAAATAAATAAATATCTTCACACATATCGATCAGCTCTGTGTCTGCCCTTCGACTGGTACAGCTGACAGGAGAGGTCCTCTCTCCACATGTGTTCGCATGGCTGAAAAGGCCACCGCAGGACCAAAACAATGCCCTGCGTGGTTCATCCATCAGTCAAAAATAACAACAACGATGACATCTGGTGAGCGCTTACTCTGTTATCAAGCACTGGGCTAAGCACTGGCGTAGAGGGAAGATAATCACAATACTTGCTAATCTCCTTATCGCTCTCCACCCGGAGGGTCAGTGGTCTCCTCTGCTCTAGAGGAGAAGCCCCTCTCCCAGTGGCTGTCTACCAGGCTGGTCTGACCGATTCAGCGATCTCCAAGCACCCTCCGCTCAGAGACGGTTAATTGGGCAGGCAATCCCAGATGCCAAAAGCCCCACGGCAGATGCTGACGGTGACGTCCCACCCTGGGTCGGCTACCGCGTCAGCCGATGATTTCAGATGTTTCTTCTCTCCCTCCCCGCTCTTTCCGGCTCTGCTCGGCCCAGTTTGGCCTTGAGCCCGGGGTCCTTGCATAAATCTGACTTCACTTAGGAAATTGGACTTCGCCGCGTATTTGGTCCGTATTTTTCATTCCCGAGAATTTGCCGCTTTCTAAAAATTTGACTCGGTGCTTGCTTCGGTTTGCTATTGATTGCTGGAGCTATGCGGAACATAAACAAACCTTTTTAGACAGCACGCCGTGAATCAACAGAACAAATCTTAGGGCATACCAAGCCCAAGATTTAGACCAAAAAAGATAAACTGGATGGGACAATCCCTCGTATTCAGGGAAGGACCAAGGCCATCTCGCATTACAGTGCTTGTTAATAATAATAATAATAATGATAGTAATGATGATGATGCTATTTGTTAAGTGCTTACTATGTGCCAAGCACAGCTCTAAGCACTGGGGGAGAATACGAGATAAACAGGTTGTCCCACGTGCGGCTCGCAGTCTTAATCCCATTTTACAGATGAGGTAACAGAGGCACAGAGAAGTTAAGTGACTTGCCCAAAGTCACACAGCTGACAAGTGGCGGAGCCGGGATTAGAACCCATGACATCTGACTCCCAAGCCCTCTCCACTGAGCTACCCTGCTTCTCTTGTTCCATATGCGGACAGGGCTCTGTGTGTAGTAGACGCACATACAGTGCTCTGCAAACAGTAGACATCAGTACAGTGCTCTGCAGGCAGTAGGCATCCAGTACAGTGCTGTCACACAGTAGCAGCAGCAGAACCGTGCTCTGTGCACAACTCATCACCAGCCCAGTGCTTTGTCTGCAGCAGGCAAGCAGCACAGCACTCTGCAGAAAGTATGAACACAATAAATGAGAAGCAGCATGGCGTAGAGGGTAATAATAATAATAATAGCATTTATTAAGCGCTTAATATGTGCAAAGCACTGTTCTAAGCACTGGGGAGGTTACAAAGTGATCAGGTTGTCTCACGGTGGGGGCTCACAGTCTTAATCCCCATTTTACAGATGAGGTAACTGAGGCCCAGAGAAGTAAAGTGACTGGCCCAAGGTCACACAGCTGAAAATTGGCAGGGCCGGGATTTGAACCCACGACCTCTGACTCCAAAGCCCAGGCTCTTTCCACTGAGCCACGCTGCTTCTCCATTTTACGGATGAGGAAACCGAGGCACAGAGAAGCTAAGTGACTTGGCCAGGATCACACAGAGGACTAGTGGCAGAGCTGGGTAAACTGGGGGCCTGGGAATCGGAAAGACCTGAGTTCTAATTCGGGTCCGCCGCTAATGTGCTGGGTGATCTTGGGCATGTCATTTCATTTGCCTGTGCCTCAGTTACCTCATCTATAAACTGCGGATAAGACGGGGAGCCCCGTGTGGGACAGGGACTGTGTCCAACTTGATTAGCTTCCAGCGCTTAGTACAGTGCCTGGCACATAGTAAGTGCTTAACAAATACCATCATTAATAGTATTACAAGATTAAATGTCTCCTCTTGCTATGTGATCCGGACCTGTGGGCAGACAGTCAGTCCACAACTATCGGAGCTAGCTAGCTACGGTGCTTATCAAATCAAATCAAATCAATCGGTGCCAAAGCACTGTGCTAAACGCTGCAGCAGATACAAGATAAACCGATCAGGCACAATCCCTGTCCCACCCAAGGATTAGCGCCTTAGAGGATGGGAAGGCAGGAATCTCATCCCATTTGGCAGTTGAGGAAACGTAAGTCCAGAGAAGTGAAGTGACCTGTCCAAGGTCACCCAGCAGATGAATGGGAAAGCTGGGATTAGAACTCAGGTCTTAATAATAATAATAATGGCATTTATTAAGCACTTACTACATGCAAATCACTGTTCTAAGCGCTGGGGAAGATACACGGTGATCAGGTGGTCCCACGAGGGGCTCACAGTCTTCATCCCCATTTTTCCAGATGAGGGAACTGAGGCACAGAGAAGTTAAGTGACTTGCCCAAGGTCACACAGCTGACAATTGGTGGAGCTGGGATTTGAACCCATGACCTCTGACTCCAAAGCCCGGACTCTTGTCCGCTGAGCCACGCCGCTTCTCTGGGCTGCCACACTGCACCCAGGCCAGAGGACCTGGGTTCTAATCTCACTCCTCCTCTTGCCGACTGTGTGACCTGTGGTAAGTCACTTCACTTCTCTGTACCTCAGTTGCCTCTCTGTAAAATTGGGATCAATTATCTGTCATCATCATCATCATCAATCGTATTTATTGAGTGCTTACTGTGTGCAGAGCACTGTACTAAGCGCTTGGGAAGTACAAGTTGGCGACATATAGAGACAGTCCCTACCCAACAGTGGGCTCACAGTCTAAAAGGGGGAGACAGAGAACAAAACCAAACATACTAACAAAATAAAATAAATAGAATAGATATGTACAAGTAAAATAAATAAATAAATAAATAGAGTAACAAATATGTCATCCCTCTCCCTTAGACTAAGTGCTCCGTGTGGGACAGGGACTGTATTGGACCTGATTACCTTGTCTCTAATCCAGCACTCAGTACAGTGCTTGGCACCTGGTAAGTGCTTAATAAAACAATCCACATTACAACATTAATATTATCATTATTGTACCAATGCTGACACCTGGTTTCTTGCTCAGGTTCACACTGTCTACCCCCACTGCCACTCCAGTGTGTCTATATGTGTGTGCATCATCATCATCATCATCAATCGTATTCATTGAGCGCTTACTGTGTGCAGGGCACTGTACTAAGCGCTTGGGAAGTACAAATTGGCAACATATAGAGACAGTCCCTACCCAACAGTGGGCTCACAGTCTAAAAGGGGGAGACAGAGAACAAAACAAAACATACTAACAAAATAAAATAAATAGAATAGATATGTACAAGTAAAATAAATAAATAAATAAATATGTACAAACATATATACGTGTGCATGCATTTCATTCATTCAATCGTATTTATTGAGCGCTTACTAGGTGCAGAGCACTGTACTAGGCGCTTGGGAAGTATAAGTCGGCAACAAGTTGCATTTCCAACCTTTGTATCTGAATGAGATGCTACAAAGGAGAATTGTGTGTTTTAGGGCCTGGATAATAATAATAATAATAATAATGTTGGCATCTGTTAAGCGCTTACTATGTGCAAAGCACTGTTCTAAGCACTGGGGGGGGGGGATACAAAGTGATCAGGTTGTCCCATGTGGGGTTCACAGTCTTAGTCCCCATTTTACAGATGAGGTAACAGGCTCAGAGAAGTGAAGTGACTTGCCCAAGGTCACACAGCAGACATGTGGCAGAGCGGGATTCGAACCCATGACCTCTGACTCCAAAGCCCGGGCTCTTTCCACTGAGCCACGCTGGATGCTTATGTCAGAAGGTAATTCCAATCCTCTGTTAGTATGTTTGGTTTAGTTCTCTGTCTCCCCCTTTTAGACTGTGAGCCCAATGTTGGGTAGGGACTGTCTCTGTATGTTGCCAATTTGTACTTCCCAAGCGCTTAGTACAGTGCTCTGCACATAGTAAGCGCTCAATAAATATGATTGATTGATTGATTGATTGATCTCTTTCAACTCGGCAAGGTGAGGACCATCAATGAGAGTCCTTCCAACACTCACAGAGAAGACCCCAGACTAGATCCCTGGAGTCTGGGAGTGTGTGCACACAATCACACACACACACACTCACACACACAAACACGGAAAGACAGGCAGAAAACCATCTGCTTCTTGGCATGGTAAAATTCTATGGTTGACCATTTTCTTTTTCTTTTTTATGAAAACCAGTCTCTGGATTAATCCAGAAGAGGAGATAAGTGGTGTGGCCTAGGGAAAACAGCATGACCCTAGAAGCCAGAGGATCGCAGCTCCACCAATTCCCAGCTGTGTGACCTTGGGCAAGTCACTTCACTTCTCTGTGCCTCAGTTACCTCATCCGTTTGCCTCAGTTTTGCTTCAGCCGTGCTGTGGACATAAGACAGGCGACTGAATCAATCAGTGGGATTTTTTGAGTGCTTACTGTGTGCAGAGCACTGTACTAAGCACTTTGGAGAGCACCATCAGCATCATCAATCGTATTTATTGAGCGCTTACTGTGTGCAGAGCACTGTACTAAGCGCTTGGGAAGGACAAGTTGGCAACATATAGAGACAGTCCCTACCCAATAGTGGGCTCACAGTTTAAAAGACCATAAAGCACCGTAAAGTAGACTTTATGGATATGTGCCTGGCTCACAAAGAGCCTGAAGCTGCGTGGCTCAAGTGGAAACAACCCAGACCTGGGCTCTAATCCCAGCTCTGCCAGTTGCTGTGTGACCTTGGGGAAGTCACTTCCCTACTCTGGGCCTCAATTTCCTCATCTGTAAAATGGAGATTCAATCCCTGTCTCCCTTCTGCTTAGACTGGCAGCCCCAAGTGGGACGGGGACCGTGTCCAACTTGTATCAGTGCCAGCCCTAAGAACAATGCTTGACATATAGTGAGTGTGCAATATATGCTGTAATACTAGTATAATAATACTGATATAATAATAATAATAGCAACAATAATAAACTGCTTTCAGTGAAACTACCTGCATCTCTACACTTCCCAGAGAAGTGAAACTACCTGTACCTCTACACTGTGTGCACTCAAGGAGATAAATGAGGTCACAGTGGTAAGGAAACTTAAAAGGGTTTCCCAAAACAAGGTGGATTAACCTTTAACAAATTCATTTCACTTGAGGATATGCCTGAAATCTCCAACCCAGGAATGAATGAATTCTCATAAACTCTCTTCAGGGGATTTCATAAAAACACAATCCTCTTCCAATCACTTGAATATATGGTCCAAAGCCCAACTTCTCATGTGTAGAGGGAGAGACACAATGACAAAATACATATTTTCTCTTGCCCTGATTTCTGTTATTCTTCGCACAGAGAGATAAATCACGCTTCCGAGCTTCTTAGAGGAAATGATAAATAATGGAAAGGCAGAATATTATTAAAATTAATCATAGGTTGTAAGGCCCTCATGGGAAAATCAATCTGGGCTTTACATCTCGAGAACATTTCCCCGGTGAAGCCCTTAAAGCTTTCATGTCATAAAGTCTTTTACCGGGTTGAAAACCCTGATGTCACCGATGTTTCTCTTTACTCTCATGGTCTGAGATTCCCCGTGGGGAGGGATCAAATGCTAAAAGTCGTTTCTGCCAGAAGAATGTTTCCACTTAATGCAACTAACGCTGGAGTCCATCCATTAAAAAACAACCCTCCCACCAAGAAAAAAAAACCTTAAAAATCTTGGCAGATCAACCAACTCGATCAATCAATCATATTTATTGAGTGCTTACTATGTGCAGAGCACTGTACTAAGCGCTTGGGAAGTACAAATTGGCAACATATAGAGACAGTCCCTACCCAACATTGGGCTCACAGTCTAAAAGGGGGAGACAAAGGAAAAAAAAACAACAACAAAAAAAAACACCATACTAACAAAATAAAATAAATAGAATAGATATGTACAAGTAAAATAAATAAATAAATAAATAAATAGAGTAATAAATATGTACAAACATATAATCCCCACTGGGTGGTGGCTAGGGGTGGGATTTGAGCACTTTTTTGGTTCCAAAGGCCAATAGAGGATTGATCAATATAATTTATTAAATACTTTCAGAAGGAAGAGGACTGTGCTTTTGGGAAGAGTGTTATATTGATTACTTGCAGAGCACTCTACCAGGAGACCACTGTGAGCACAGCACTGTACTGGATGCTCTCGATGGGCAGGACAATATATTAGGCACCCACTTTGGGCAGGACACTGTACTGGGCACCCACTTTGAGCAGACCACTGTATTCATTCATTTAATTCTTTCCATCATATTTATTGAGCCTTTACTGTGTCCAGGGCCCTGTACTAATCACTTGAGAGAGTACGATACAACAATAAATAGACCCATTCCCTGCCCACAAGGGGCCGGTGGCACTGGGGTAGCGGGAGGGTGGGGGGACAGACATTAATATAAATAAATGAATTACAGATTTGTATATAAGTGATGTGAGGGTGGGAAGGGGGTCAGGAGTTTGTCAGGGCGACGCAGAAGGGAGTGGGAGAAGAGGAAAAGGGGGGCTTAGTCCAGAAAGTCCCCTTGGAGGAGATGGGACTTCAATAATAACGAAAATAATAATAATAGTAAAGTTTTGAAGGTTTCACTAGAGGAGTGAAGTGTGTGGGCTGGGTCGTAGTACATAAGTAGCGAGGTGAGGTAGGAGGGGGCAAAGGAATAGACTTCTTTGAAGCCAGTGGTGAGTAGTTTTTGTTTGATGCAGAGACGGATGGGCGACCACTGAAGTGTTTTGAGGAGTAGGGAAACATGGCCTTAATGTGTCTGTAGAAAATGATGCGGGCAGCAGAGTGAAGCACGGACTAGAGTGGGGAGAGGCAGGAGACAGGGAGGTCAGCGAGGAGGTTGATGCAGTAAACCAGGTGGGAGAGGATAAATGATTTCCATGGAGAGGAAAGGGCGGATTTTAACGATGTTGCGAAGGTGGGACCAACAGGATGTGCGATGGCTTGAACAAGTGGGTTGAATGAGAGAGAGGAGTCAAGGAAAACGCCAAGGTTATGGGCTTGTGAGACAGGAAGGATGGTGGTGCCATCTACAGTGATGGGAAAGTCAGGGGGAGGGTGGGATTTGGCCCGAGCACTGTGCCGGGCACACACTGCGGTTAGAGCACCCAACGAAAAGCGGATAGTTCGGTCTTCCAAGCTGTGCCGGAGGCCAACTCTGGATTTTTTTGCTTTCCCTTTTGGCTCGTTTGTGTTGTCGCTGTTACCATAGTTTTTGCCAGAGAGTTGATAAGGCACCTCATCTCTTAATAAGCCACTCTGAGAATCCCGCTCCATGCCGGCTTATGAAATGAATGGGCGGCCCGAGAGGCTCATCAGCCCAAAGTGTGTGTTGTTGAGCCCCAGGGCTTCGGGTGAGAGAGTGCGGATGACTCAGCCCACCCCATCACCACTACTGCCAAAAAGCTGAAGCACAAGTCCTCCCGGTAGACAGGCTTTCTCCTCTAGGCTGTTAGGTCCCCGTGGGCTGGACTCTGTTGTACTGTCCTTTCCCAAGCGCTTAGTACAGAGCTCCTCACACAGGTAGAGCTCAATAAATACCATGAATCAACCGATCTGCACACCCAAGTGGTGAGAGACCAGAAAAGGTCCACAGAAGCTCCTGGCCTAATGGAAAGAGCTCAGGCCTCGGAGTCAGAAGGATCTGGGTTCTAATCCCAGCTCCACCGCTCATCTGCTGTGTCAGCTTGGGCACATCACTTCACTTCTCTGGTTCCTCAGTTAACTCAACTGTAAAATGAGGGTGAAAACTGTGAGCCTTAAGTGGGACAGAAACTGTGTTCAGCCTGATTAGCTGAGAAGCAGCGTGGCTCAGTGGAAAGAGCCTGGGCTTTGGAGTCAGAGGTCATGGGTTCAAATACTGACTCCGCCACTTGTCAGCTGTGTAACTTTGGGCAAGTCGCTTAACTTCTCTGGGCCTCAGTTCCCTCATCTGGAAAATGGGGATTAAGACTGAGAGCCCCCGGTGGGACAACCTGATCACCTTGTAACCTCCCCAGCACTTAGAACAGTGCTTTGCACATAGTAAGTGCTTAATAAATGCCATTATAGCTTCTAGCAACCCCGGCGCCTAGTAATAATAATAATAATGATGGCATTTGTTAAGTGCTTACCATGTGCAAAGCACTGTTCTAAGCACTGGGGAGGTTACAAGGCGATCAGGTTGTCCCACGGGGGGCTCACAGTTTTAATTCCCATTTACAGATGAGGTAACTCCGGCAAAGGGAAGTGACTTGCTCAAAGTCACACAGCTGATAGTAGGCGGAGCTGGGATTTGAACCCATGACCTCTGACTCCAAAGCCCGTGCTCTTTCCACTAAGCCATGCTGCTTCTCCAATACCATGCCGGACACATAGTAAGCACTGAACAAATATCATTAAAGAAAAAAGAAAAAAGGCACATCTTGGAAACCGTGTGCCTAAGATTCTCCCTCTCAGAGACAGTCACGCTCAGGGACAGATTGTCACTTTTGGCGGGGGCACCTTTGAACCCGAGGATAATGGTAATAGCAGTAATCATCACGGCATTTGTTAAATCCTCACTATGTGCGAAGCACTTTTCTAAGTGCTGGGTGGAGACAAGAAAATCAGGTTGGATACAGTCCATGTCCCACATGGGGCTCAGAGTCTTAATCCCTATTTTACAGATGAGGGAACTGAGGCACAGGGAAGTGAAGTGACTTGCCCAAGGTCACAAGGCAGACATGGGGAGGAGGCAGAATTAAAACCCAGGTCCTTCTGACTCTTAGGCCTGGGATCTGTCCACTAAGCAGATTTGTCATTATAGTGGGGAGCACAGAATATTCATTCATTCATTCATTCATATTTACTGAGCAGAACACTGTACTAAGTGCACCGTGTTTCTGCCCTCAAGGCACTTTCCATCTCACCCTTTTCCAAGTATAGAAAAAATGATCAAACAATTCAATCAACTAATCATGGTTACTGAGTGCTTTCTTTGTATTGAGCACTGTACTAAGTACTTGGGAGAGTACAGAGTTGGTAGACACATCAATCAATCAATCGTATTTATTGAGCGCTTACTGTGTGCAGAGAACTGTACTAAGCGCCCCTACCTACAACAAGCTTACAGTCTACAGGGACTTAATTCCCTTTATAAGAAGCAGGATGGCCTAGTGGAAAAAACACGGTCCGGGGACCTAGGTTTTAATCCCAGCTCTACCCCGTCTGCTGTCTTCTAGACTGTAAGCCAGATGTTGGGTAGGGACCGTCTCTATATGTTGCCAATTTGTACTTCCCAAGTGCTTAGTACAGTGCTCTGCATTCAGTAAGCGCTCAATAAATACGATTGAATGAATGAATGCTGTGTGACCTTGGGCAAATCACCAAATGTCTCTGAGCCCCCGTTTCCTCATTTGCAAAATGGGTATTAAATCGCATTCCCTCCTATTTAGACTGCGAACTCCATGTGGGACAGAGACTGTGTCTTCCCTGCTGATCTTTATCTACCCCAGCGCTTAGTACTGTGCTTGGCATGTTGTACGCACTTCACAAGTGCAATAATTACTATCATAATTTTGAAAACGCCTGTCTTTCCACACTCAGCAATGATCAATCATTCCCTGTTATTCACTGAGCTCCCGGTATTATGAACCACTCTACTACACCTGGGAGAGGAGAACAGTATTAAGACAAGCATTCCTTGCCCTCAAGGAACTTAAAATTTAATGAGGACCAGGAAGAAATCAAAGAAAGGCAAGGACATATGTATTCCATTAACGATCCAATAAAGAGGAGATATACAGACATTCAAGACATACTTACCGGGAGTTAGTTTCTGCTAATATTATATACGAACCGTCCTATCAATAAAAGAAAATTCCTAAAGTACAATGGATTTCTCTTGATTTATGAATATTAACTTTCAGAATTCGGATTTATGCACATTAACTTTCAAGAGTCAGGTATATTGCTTTGATTTATCTACCCTGCATATAAAAGTTCTTATTAATGAATCCTAAATTTTAAAGTTCTGATTTACTGTGTTAGTTTATAAATCTTAACTTTAAACTTCCAATTTAGAGTCCTGATTTATGGACCCCCCAGTTTTATGCTATTTATGAATCATAATGTTAAAGTTCTGACTTAATATGATAGTTGCTGTAACAACCGCTAGCGAGAGAAGCAGTATGGCCTCATGGCTAGAGCATGGGCCTGGAAATCAGACACTTGTCTGTTGGGTGACCTTGGGCAAGTCGCTTGACTTCTCTGTGCTTCAGTTACTTCATCTGTAAAGTGGGGATCAAGACCGTGAGCCCCACGTGGGACAGGGACCATGTCCAACTTGGTGATCTTCTTCCTACCCCGGCACTCAGTACAGTGCCTGGCACAGACTAAGCACTTAAAGACCATTAAAATAAAAAAAAGCCACAGTGCAACAGAACATTTCTACCTAAAAGAGGGAGCTCAAACTAATAATCATATCAATCAACCATCTGTATTTGCAGGGTGCTTACTGTGAGCAGAGCACTGTACTAAGCGCTTGGGAAAGTAGAATATAACGGAGTTGATACCTGCAACCCCTGCCCATAAGGTCCTACCAGATTACAAGGGGCGACAGACATTAAAATAAATTACAGACAGGGTAAACAATAAAGTACAAGAATAGTCACATAAAACGCCTAATACATAGCTTCAAGTGGGATGTACTAGACCATTTCATCCTTTCCCAGCACTTGGGACAGTGCATTACATTTGGTAGGCACCAAAAAGCACCGCTATTATTACTCTATGTAATAATTACTCTATGTAATTAGTCTAATAATTACTCTATGTAATTACTCTAATAAGTAATAATAATAATAATGGCATTTGTTAAGTGCTTACTATGTGCAAAGCACTGTTCTAAGCACTGGGGAGATACAAGGTGATCAGGTTGTCCCACGTGGGGCTCACAGTCAATCCCCATTTTACAGATGAGGGAACTGAGGCTCAGAGAAGTTAAGTGACTTGCCCGAGGTCACACAGCAGACATGTGGTGGAGCCGGGATTCGAACCCGTGACCTCTGACTCCATAGCCCGGGTTCTTTCCACTGAGCCACGCTGCTTCTCATACTCTGATAGAGTACTCTAAGTACTCTAATAATTACTCTATGTAATTACTCTAATACTCTATGTAATAATGAACCCTATATAATAATATTACTCTATGAGAAGCAGCATGGCTCAGTGGTAAGAGCCCGGGTTTGGGAGTCAGAGGTCATGGGTTCTAATCCCAGCTCCGCCACTTGTCAGCTGTGTGACTTTGGGCAAGTCACTTCACTTCTCTGGGCCTCCGTTCCCTCATCTCTAAATTGGGGATTGAGGCTGTGAGCCCCATGTGGGGCAACCTGATTCCCTTTTATCTACCCCAGTGCTTAGAACAGTGCTTGGCACATAGTAAGAGCTTAACAAATGCCATTATTATTATTATGTAAGCAGACTCTAGCCTTCAAACGCCTTACAATCTGAATGCTAAGAAAAGTTATCTTCGATGGCATTTATTGAGTACTTACTGTGTGCTCAGCACTGTACTAAGCACTTGGGAGAGTAAAATACAAGAGAGTTGATAGACATGTTCCCTGCCCAAATCAAGCTTGCAATTATCAGAACAAATCCAAATAGAGTAGCCCCAAAATGGGATGGAAACCCCCACATTCACATTCCATTCTAGGCAAATGATCCTAAACTTTAATACCAGAATAAATGGTAGAGTACAAGAACAGTCACCTAAAACGTCTAATACATAGCTTCAAGTGGGATATACTAGACCATTTTATCCTTTCCAAGCACTCGGGACAATGCATTTGGGAGGGACCCCAAAACGCCACTATTATTCTATGTATGCAGATTCTGGCCTTTACACGCCATCACATTTTGAATGCTAAGAAAAGTTATCTTTTATTTATATATTTATTTTGTGCTTGCTATGTGCTGAGCACTGTGCTAAGCTCTTGGAAGAGTAAAATACAAGAGTTGATAGATATGTTCCTTGCCCAAACCAAGCTTACAATTAACAGAAGAAAAGAAAAACAGAGTAGCCAAAAAATGGTATGGAAACTCCCACCCCCATAGTCAAATTCCATTCTATGGAAATGAGCTTAAAGTTTTATAATAAATAGAATAAAAAAGAAGAAATGTCCAGTGAGCAGTATGGTCTAGTGGATAGAGCACTGACCGGGAGTCAGAAGGACCTGGATTCTAACTCTGGCTCTGCCACTTGTTTGCTCTGTGACCTTGGGCCAGTCATTTCACTGTGCCTCAGTTACCTCATCTTTAAAATGGGGATTAAAACTGTGAGCCCCAGGTGGGACATGGACTGTGTCCAGCCTAATTAGCCTGTATCAACCCCAGCACTTAGTACAGTGTCTGGCACATAGTAAGCACTTTACAAATACCATTTACTAAAAACGATTGGCTTGGTACAGCTAAAATAAATCCACAGATACACCCCAAACCAGATAACAGTCAGTATGTAGTTAAAACAGTACTAAACGCCTACTGAGTGCAGATATATGTATATATGTATAACCTGTATATATGTTTGTACATATTTATTACTCTATTTATTATTTATTTTACCTGTACATATCTATTCTATTTATTTTATTTTCTTAGTACGTTTGGTTTCGTTCTCTGTCTCCCCCTTTTAGACTGTGAGCCCACTATTGGGTAGGGACTGTCTCTATATGTTGCCAACTTGTACTTCCCAAGCGCTTAGTACAGTGCTCTGCACACAGTAAGTGCTCAATAAATACGATTGATGATGATGATGATGATGATGATCACTATACTGAAGACCTGGAAAAAACCAGATCCTAGACTGTCAGCTCATTATGGGCAGGGACTGTGTCTCTTTACTACTGTACTGCACGCTCCCAAGCGCTTAGTATAGTGCTCCGCACACAGTAAGAGCTCAATAAATTCGACCAAAGAATTAGTCAACACCCAAAGAGTGGCCTGTCTGCTACGCTACTACTTCGCAAAAAACAAACGATGGATCGTAGGGAAAATAAGAATGCTCTTTTCATCAGAAGGCAGACGCACTGCACAGTGGTGAATTTAAATCATCTGTTCAGGTGCTGGCAAGGGGGAATCCAGGGCCGATAATTTCTCCGTCAGTGAAAGCTTTAATTAGGTTCGATGGGAAATAAAAATGGCAATGAACTCATACGTTTAAAGCATCCGCCCTTTGGGGGTGTGTAACCGGTTCACTGCCTGTGAAGGGGAAGAAAGGGTGACATCTGGGGTAAAAGAACGTCTTCCTCAGTGGTAATAATAATAATAATAATTATGTTTTTTGTTAAGCGCTTACTATGTGCCAAGCACTGCTCCAAGCGCTGGGGTAGATACAAGGTAAGCAGGTTGTCCCACGTGGGGCTCACTGTCTTAATCCCCCACTATTAATCTCCATTTTACAGATGAGGTAACTGAGGCACAGACAAGTCAAGTGACTTGCCCAAGATCACACAGCAGATAGGTGGTGGAGTCGGGATTAGAACCCACAACCTCTGACTCCCAAACCCGGACTATTTCCACTAAGTCACAATGCTTCTCTATATGGTGTTTATCTAGGTCAAAGACGCTCAATGTACAGAATGCCGGTTTAAAACTATTTTCTTTCAACAAAGATCGAGTGACCTGAGTTCCAATCTCAGCTTTGCCACAGGCCTGCTGTGTGGGCAAAGTCACTTCTCTTCTTTGTGCCTCAGTTTCCTCGGCTGCAAGATGGGCATTTGATACCTTTTCTTCCCCCAACTCTTAGTCCACTATATGTACTGAGCACTTACTGTGTGCAGACTACCGAATAAGAGCTTGGGAGAATATATGATATATAGATCTTTAATTCTATTTACTGTTAACTTGTTTTGATGTGCATATAACTATAATCTATTTATTTCTACTGATGCCTGTTTACTTGTTTCGATGTCTTTTAGACTGTGAGCCCACTGTTGGGTAGGGACTGTCTCTATGTTGCCAATTTGTACTTCCCAAGCGCTTAGTACAATGCTCTGCACATAGTAAGCGCTCAATAAATACGATTGATGATGATGATGATGTCTGTCTCCCCCCTTCTAGACTGTAAACCTAATGTGTGCAGGGATTGTCGCTATTGCTGAATTGTACCTTTCAAGCACTTAGTACAGTGCTCTGCACAGTATGAATGAATGAATATAACGGGCATATTCCCTGCCCACAGTGAGCTTCCAGTCTAGCAGGGGAGATAGACATTAATGTAAATAAATAATTTACAGACATGTACGCAAGTTTTGTGGCGCTGGGAGGGGTGGATGAATAAAAGGAGCAAGTCAAGGTGACGCAGAAGAGGTTAAGAGAAGAGGAAAGATGGGCTTAGGGAAGATAGTCACGTCTGTCTCCCCTTCTAGACCGTAAGCTTGTTACGGGTAGGGTACGTGTCGGTTATATTGTACTCTCCCAAGCGTTTAGCACAGTGCAGATGCCTGGTTAGCCAGAGCGGTAGTGCCCATTCACACTTCCCTCAGAATGGCTAAAGGCCACCTTGTAGGATGGGGATTCCAGAAGAAGCCAATAAAATCCCCCTTGCCTTCAAGAAGCTAATACTCCTAAGGGGGAGACCCAAAAAATAAGTACAAATTTCCAAACTATACACTTCTAATTAGAATTATAGCAACGAGGGGCTCAGGAGGGCGGAAACGAGGAACGTGTCCAAAAAAGAAATAACAGTACGGCTAAGCAATTCACAATCCACAAGTCTAGGGCTATTCTGCTTTATTAAATCAAGTTGTTTCTTTTAACTGTAATTCTCCAGTAGCTTCTATTTTTAATCCTTCGTCTCTTATCAAGATCGGAGTCCATGCATATTCTGAATTTCTTTCAGACTAAATAATGGCTTAATCAAAATCATTTACTAACGCTGCCTGCGCCTACCCAGAGATTTCCAGCCTTTTCTCTCGGCCCGAGCCGAGACGGGAGATGATTCAATGTTTTCTAACGGGTTATTGTAATGAGATAAAAAAAAAAAAATATCTTCTACAGTCACAGCAACGACCAAAGCAGCTACGCAAACCCAAGCAACGTTAGGGAAAAAGAGTTCTACATCGTGTGCATGTGTGTGTGTTGTGTGTGCCTGGATGTATGTGTGTGTTTGTGCGAGCAGTTGCAGTAGTTGTGGAGAGGTGGGAGACAGAAGGGCGGCATTCTTGAAATAAACAGATCTTGCGCCAAAACGTGAGGCTGGTTAAAATTAAATTATCCTTGCAGCACTTTAGTGGCAGGGATAGATGATTGTATTTATGACTGTGGTGGTTATTGAGTGCTTCTTATGATCCAAACACTGTGTCTGGGTTTGGATTATTAGGCTGGACCCAAAGCCCGGGAGAAAACAGAGGCAATAGTGACATTAGCTCAACTCTCTAAGTGGGAAACGAGGAGTGGGTTGGGAAGGAGCTGGGATTTAAAGGAGCCCTGGGCACTGCACTAATCAATCAATGAAGTAATTAATTATAGTATTTGTTAAGCGCTTACTACGTGCCAAGCACTGTTTTAAGCGCTGGGGTAGATACAAGCTAATCAGTTTGTCCCATGTGGGGCTCACAGTCTTCATCTCCATTTTCCAGATGAGGTAACTGAGGCACAGAGATGTTAAGTGACCTGCCGAAGGCCCACGTCATCCCCCGGGGCTGGAATGCCCTCCCTCTGCCCATCCACCAAGCTAGCTCTCTTCCTCCCTTCAAGGCCCTGCTGAGAGCTCACCTCCTCCAGGAGGCCTTCCCAGACTGAGCCCCTTCCTTCCTCTCCCCCTCGTCCCCCTCTCCATCCCCCCATCTTACCTCCTTCCCTTCCCCACAGCACCTGTATATATGTATATATGTTTGTACATATTTTTTTTTACTCTATTTTATTTGTACATATCTATTCTATTTATTTTATTTTGTTAGTATGTTTGGTTTTGTTCTCTGTCTCCCCCTTTTAGACTGTGAGCCCACTGTTGGGTAGGGACTGTCTCTATATGTTGCCAATTTGTACTTCCCAAACGCTTAGTACAGTGCTCTGCACATAGTAAGCGCTCAATAAATACGATTGATGATGATGATGATGATGAAGGCTGCACAGCAGACAAGTAGTGAAGGGAGGATTAGAACCCACGCCCCCGGATTCCCACACCCATGCTTTTGCCACTAAGCCACGTAAGCATAGGGCACTGTGGAAGCAGTGTAGCCTAGTAGAAAGAGCACGAACGAGGGAGTTAGAGGCCCTGGGTTCTAATCCCTGCCCTGCCACAAGACTGGTGTGTGACTTTGGATAAGTCACTTTACTGTTCTGGGCCTCGGCTACCTAGTCTGTAAAACAGGAATTAAGACTGTGAGCCCCACGTGGGATGGGGACTGAGCCCAACCAGATTTGCTGTATCTAATCCAGCGCTTAGTACAGTGCCTGGAACACAGTAAGTGCTTTAATATCATTAAAATAATTTTTTTGAGAGAGACCTGTTCCCTGTCCTCAAGGGGCTTCTGACGGGCTGAAGCAGTGCACCTTGAAGGTGAATTCCAGAAATCAATCAATCGTATTTATTGTGTGTTTACTGTGTGTAGAGCACTGTGATAATAATAATAATAATAATAATAATAATGGCATTTATTAAGTGCTTACTACGTGCAAAGCACTGTTCTAAGGGCTGGGGAGGTTACAAGGTGATCAGGTTGTCCCATGGGGGGCTCACAATCTTAATCCCCACTTAACAGATGAGGGAACTGAGGCACAGAGAAGTTAAGTGACTTGCCCAAAGTCACACAGCTGACAATTGGCAGAGCCGGCGCTTGAACCCATGACCTCTGACTCCAAAGCCCGGGCTCTTTCCACTGAGCCATGCTGCTTCTCTATGATCCAAACACTGTGGCTGCTGGGGGGTCAGGTTATTAGGCTGGACCCAAAGCCCAGGAGAATACAATACAGAGGCAATGGTGACATTAGCTAAACTCTCTAAGTGGGAAATGAGGAGTGCGTTGGGTAGGAGCTGGGATTTAAAGGAGCCCTGGGCACTAATCAATCAATGAAGTAATTAATTATGGTATTTGTTAAGCGCTTACTATGTGCCAAGCACTGTTTTAAGCGCCGGGGAAGATACAAGCTCATCAGTTCGTCCCATGTGGGGCTCACAGTCTTCATCCCCATTTTCCAGATGAGGTAACAGGCATAGAGATGTTAAGTGACTTGTCCAAGGCTGCACAGCAGACAAGTAGTGGAGGGGGGATTAGAAGCAGCGTGGCTCAGTGGAAAGAGCACGGGCTTGGGAGTTACAGGTCATGGGTTCGGATCCCGCCTCCCCCACGTCTGCTGTGTGACCTTGGGCAAATCACTTCACTTCTCTGTGCCTCAGTTCCCTCATCTGTAAAATGGGGATTAAGACTGTGAGCCCCACATGGGACAACCTCATCTCCTTGTATTCCCCCCAGCTCTTAGAACAGTGCCTTGCACATAGTAAGCGCTTAACAAATACCAACATTATTATTATTATTATTATTCCCACGCCCATGTTCTTGCCACTAAGCCACATAAGCATGGAGCATTCATTCATTCAATCATATTTATTGAGCGCTTACTGTGTGCAGAGCACTGTACTAAGCGCTTGGGAAGTATAAGTTGGCAACATATAGAGACGGTGCCTACCCAACAGCGGGCTCACAGTCTAGAAGGGGGAGACAGACAACAAAACAAAACATATTCTCTGCTCTGATACCCACCCGGATCCTCTGATTTCCAGGCCCATGCTGTTCCCACCACCCCCTGACTACTTCCACACCCCTAAAACTGGTAAGGTTTACGTAGCTGTCCTGTCCACCACAGAGCCGGGAATTCTTAGCCGGAGCATGCTGAGAGAGAGAGAGAGAGAGATAGAGAGAGAGAGAAGTGGCCTAGTACAATGCTCTGCACACAGTAAGCGCTCAATAAATATGATTCAACGAATGAATGAGTAAAGGGTGCAAAGAAGAGAGTTGGTAGATACATTCCCTGCCCACCATGAGCTTACAGTCTAGAGTGGAAGACAAACATTACCATAAATGAATCAGTGATGGATATGGACATAGATTCTGTGGGGCTGAGGGAGGGGTGAATAAAGGGAGCAAATCCAAGTGCAAGGGAGAGAAAGAAGGGAGCGGGAGAAGATGAAATTAGGGCTTTGTCAGGGAAGGCCTCTAGGAGAATATGGGCCTTCAATAAGGCTTTGGAGGAGGAAAGAGTCATTGTCCGTGTCAGATCAAGCAATCAATCAATCGTATTTATTGAGCGCTTACTGTGTGCAGAGCACTGTACTAAGCACTTGGGAAGTACAAGTTGGCCACATAAAGAGATGGTCCTTACCCAACAGTGGGCTCACAGTCTAGAAGGGGGAGACAGAGAACAAAACCAAACATATTAACAAAATAAAATAAATTGAATAGATATGTACAAGTAAAATAAATATAGAGTAATAAATATGTACAAACATATATACAGGTGCTGTGGGGAATGTGCAGGCAAGCAGCAGCGTGGCTCAGTGAAAAGAGCACGGGCTTTGGAGTCAGAGGTCATGGGTTCAAATCCTGGCTCCACTAACTGTCAGCTGTGTGACTTTGGGCAAGTCACTTAACTTCTCTGGGCCTCAGTTACCTCATCTGTAAAATGGGGATTGAGACTGTGAGCCCCCCTGTGGGACAACCTGATCACCTTGTAACCTCCCCAGTGCTTAGAACAGTGCTTTGCACATAGTAAGTGCTTAACAAATACCATCGTCATCATGTGAAGAGGGAGGATGGTCCGGGCGACAGGCTGGATGTGGGCAAGGAGTCAGCGGAGAGAAGAAGCATGGCCTAGCGGACAGAGCCCGGGCCTGGGAATCGGAAGGACTTGGGTTCTAATCCCAGCTCCGCCACTTGTCTGCTGTGTGACCTTGGGCAAGTCATTTCACTTCTCTATACCTCAGTTACCTCATTTGTAAAATGGGGATTGAGGCTATGAGCCCTGTGTGACACAGGGACTGTGTCCAATCTGTGAGTTTATATCTATCCCAGAGTTTAGTACAGTGCCTGGCACTTAGTGTTTCACAAATTCCACAATTATTATTATTAGATAGATAGCTAATATTAGATATATTATTATTAGATCTAATATTATTAGACCCCAGGAGGTCAGGGACCCACAAAACCTACATTTGACCTTCATCGATCCTCCCCTCCAGCCTCCTAAACTCTTAAGGGGTTGTTGTCAAATAATTTCTGGCAACTCATGGGAAAGCAGGGCTATAATAATAAAAACAATAATTGTGGTCTTTGGTAAGCGCTAACTGTGTTCCAGGCACTGTACTGAGTGTGGTTTGGATACAAGCAAATAGGGTTGGACAAAGTACACATCCCACATGGGGCTCCCAATCTCAATCCCCATTTTACAGATGAGGGAACTGAGGCCCAGGGAAATGAAGTGACTTGTCCAAGCTTCCACAGCAGACAAGTGGTGGAGCAGGATTAGAACTCATGACCTTCTGACTCCCATGCCTGGGCTCTATCAACTGTGCCATGCCAGGTGGTGAATAAGAAAACAAAAGGAATCTACATTACTATTCCTCACATAGCATTTGCTGAGCATTTTGGGCACAGCCCTGACCCCTGTGGAGCTCACAAACTAAGAAAGGGCAGGAAATAGGGACAGGGGGCAATTCCTGGATGACCCAAGTAATAATAAAAACTGCAGTATTTGTTAAGCCCTTACTATGCGCTAGACAATGTTAGACAGCAAACTTGCTATGGGTAGGAAATGTGTCTGCTAATTTCACTGTATTTCACTCTCCCACGCGCTTATGACAGTGCCCTGCACATAGTAAGCGCTCAGAAAGTACCACTGTTTGATTGACTGATGACCTGCAAATATGGTTCATATCTATCGTAGCTGGACAAGCAATTTGATAAAACCAGGATTACTTCCTTACTTCGACCCATTCCGGGCTCACGCTCGTTGCCCCAACTCCAGAATCAATCCAGAATCAATCAAGCAACGGTATTTACTGAGCGCTTGCCATGTGCAGAACATAGTACTAAGTGCTTGGGAGAGGACAGAACAACAGAATTAGCAAACATGTTCTCCTCCCATAAGGAGCTCACAGTCCCGAGCTGGAGACAGGCATTAATAGGAAAGAATAAGTCATTTATAAATACATCGTTTCAAGTAAATTAGTGTTGCTTCAAAGGGACTTTGGATTGACTGGAAAAAAACAAAGAAGAAACTGTTTGAAGGAATATTCCACCAGGTCTAACTCCACATAATATATGGGGGATTTGGGTAGATCAAAACTTTAAACTCCACAGGCAGAGAAAATCTGGTTGGCAGAATTCCTTCAGTTCAAAGATTCCTTTGCTTGTTTCCGAGAAGCAACAATCACTATAAATCTATTCGGTCGGTGCTCTTAAATAGGTGGTAAGGATAACACAATAAACCATAGTTACACCAGTAAAAAAGAAATAGATTTTGTTATAATATTGAACTGTGGAATTATCTTTTATGCTGTAAAGACTAGGCAAGAACTTCTAATCCATTAAATAAATATGGTTATTTCTCTGAAAAAAAAAGTCATTGTACTGGGCATTTCTAAGAATATAATAGCTCTCTTGAGGATATCTGTTATATAGCCCCATTCATATTAGTGAAATACACATTTACTTGGTAGTAAATACATTTATAGCACATTAGCCTAAAATGTATTTAAAAGTTAAAAGTGCTCTCAGAAAGAATTATTTTTCTACACTAAATAAGGCTGTAAGGATTTCAGTGTAAATTCTCTACCTGTGGCAGCGCAAACCAATTGAAAAAGTGAAAAACAAAGTATCCCAGTTAGTTGTCCGTGAATCAGCGTGGTTTATTCATTCAGTCGTAGTTATTGAGTGCTTACTGTGTGCAGAGCACTGTACTAAGTGCTTGGAAAGTATAATTCAGCAATAGAGAGAGACAAACTCGGCCCTCGCTGGGCTTACAGTCTAGAAGGGGGGAGACAGACATCAAAACAACTAAACAGACATTGCTATAAATATATAGAATTATAGCTATGTACATATATACACAAGTGCTGTGAACCCCTTGAGGGACAAGGACTGTGTCCAACCTGATTAAATTACATTATTCCCAGTGCTTAGAACAGTGCTTGGCATACAGTTAGCTCTTAACAATTATTATTATTGTTATTATCATTATTATTACTGTCATTGCTATTATTATTTTGGGCCCAGGGAAGCTGATATCTTTTGCAGCAATTCAGCAAGAGTCTGTTGGCTGCGTGCACTGTACTAAGTGAGCATCTGCTGGCTGTGTACACTGTACTAAGCGAATCCCTGCTGACTGCAGGCACTATACTAAGTGAACCCCTCCTGGCTAAAGACATTGTACTAAGCGGGCCCCTGCTGAATCCAAGACAGCAGTTCAGAGTGACAGCCATGACTCAGTCGTCCAATTACTTTGATTAGGAAAGCATTCATTTTTAAAACCCATGTGGTCCTGGTTTCTGGGGAAAAAAATTAAAAACAAACTACAGTGAGCACTACAAACAAAAAACAGGCTGGCATATTATATTATGTCCAAAATAAAGCCCAAAATTGAAAAAAAAGGTATAACGAGGCCTGTGTAGAATCCAAAATGGGCGCTTCTCTTCTTCCGTTAACTCTCTTTTGTTGGATCATAAAGGAAAAGAATAAAAATGAGTATTGCTATTCTGTGCTTGGGTCCACAGTAATTGCCCCAACAAAAACCGTCAATATTGAAATATGGGAAAGAGAAACATTATTGAGCCGGATGGAACGCAAGAAAGGAACACAAACAACCCTCCTCAATCTTGGCACAAGAAAATCCTGGATATTCTTTCCAGAAAACACAGATTTCTTAGCAGCTTTGGAAGCGCCCCTCAGCAGAGTAGGATGTGAGACTGCCTACAGACCAAAAAGGCTTTTTCTTCCATGACAAAGCTTCCCAGAAGCTGCATCTCCACCCAAAACCCATTGTGTGTCCGCAATGAGCTCCTCTCGTCGTAGCCCAGCCTAGAGGATAGAGCACGGTCCTGGCAGTCAGAAGGTCCTGGGTTCTAATTCTGGGCTCCTCCACTTGTCTGCCATGTGACCTTGGGCAGGTTACCGCACATCTCTCTACCTCAGTTATCTCATTTGGACATATGGTACAAGTACAAGTACAACTTGTACTTCCCAAGCGCTTAGTACAGTGCTCTGCACACAGTAAGCATTCAATAAATACGATTGATTGATTGATTGATTGATATGGGACAGGGACTGTGTCCAACCTGATTAGCTCATATCTACCCCAGCGTTTAGAACAGTGCTAGGCAAATAGTAAGCACTTCAGTGCCATTATTATTATTATTATTATTATTATTATTATTACCACCTTAGCGCTTAGAACAGTGCTTATCAAATAGTAAGCTCTTAACAAGAACCATTATTAATGATGATGATGATGGTATTTGTTAAGCGCTTACTATGTGCCAAGCACTGTTCTAAGCGCTGGACTAGATATAAGGTAATCAGGTTGTCCCATGTGGGGTTCATAGTCTCAATCCCCATTTTACAGATGAGGTAACTGAGGCACAGAGAAGTTAAGTGATTTGCCCAAGGTCACACAGCAGAACTCTCTATTAATACCACAAATTTTATTTTACTAGTAGTAGTACGAGGAGGAGGAGGAAATCGGGATGTAAAAGGACGGAACTGATCAGCTTTGACACACACTACGTTGCTTTAATCGACACAAGCACAACTTCCCACCTCGGGCCTTCATTCCGAAGTGCAAAACGCATTCTTCCCAATCCCGCACTCTCTCAGAATATTGGCCGCGGAAATAGAAACAGTCACATCTGTCTCTTTTGGCTGTCGGTCACAGCTTTGCCGAAACCAGCGAGACAAAGATGGTGAGTCACACACAGGCTTACAGGTCTCCCTCCTCCTGTGCTTCAGAAACTCTGAAACGTAGGAGGAAAATAGATCGGAAGACCCCAGAGTTACTTATAAAAAAACACAGCGGAGGAAACAAAAAAATGACCAAAAAAAATCCCCAAAACATAAAATGAAAAAAAAAAAACCCTTTCTTCCAGTTATGGCCTAAAAAGATACTTTTAAACAAGGTTCTGATTGTGAGGACAGAGCGCAATGGATGTTTATCTGACCCCGACGTGCAATCATTACCTGATTGCAATTCCCTTTTGCGTAGAAGAAAATCGATGCGGTGATCATTCCCCGTCAATGCTACATCTTGAATAGAGGTGGATGTTTGACATTCTCAGCGCTCGGGTGCAATTAGACCCAATTTACCCTCCACTTGAATACGGTACACCGAAAAAACACACAGATTCACCTCAAATGTATTCAAGTAGTAGGAATGGTATTTACCGTGAGCCCACTGGGGACAATGGGCTGTATTAAAAGTTTGGCAAGTCAGAATGATAAAATGATAAAGTTTCCTGTCCTTGAGGAGTTTACATCCTAGCAGGAGAGACATAGCAGCCTAGTGGATAGAGGCTGGGAGTCTTTCAAGCAAACCCCTTATCCCTTCCTACCTCCCCTCGCTGCTCTCCTTCTACAACCTAGCCCCCATACTTGGCTCCTCTAATGCCAAGCTACTCCCTGTCCCTCCATCTCGTCTATCTCACCCCCAACCTCTCGCCCACATCCTGCCTCTGATCTGGAATTCCTTCCCTCCTCAGAGAAACAAACAATGACTCTCCCCTCTTTCACAGCTGTATTGAAGGTCCAACAAGAAGCCTTCCCAACTAAGCCCTCTTTTCCTTTTCTTCAACTCCCTTCTGCATCACCCTGACTTGCTCTCCTTATTCATCCCCCCTCCCAGCCCCAGGGCACTCATCATCATCATCATCAATCGTATTTATTGAGCGCTTACTATGTGCAGAGCACTGTACTAAGCGCTTGGGAAGCACAAATTGGCAACATATACAGTCCCTACCCAACAGTGGGCTCACAGTCTAAAAGGGGGAGACAGAGAACAAAACCAAACATACTAACAAAATAAAATAAATAGAATAGATATGTACAAGTAAAATAAATAAATAGAGTAATAAATATGTACAAACATATATACATATATACAGGTGCTGTGGGGACGGGAAGGAGGTAAGATGGGGGGGATGGAGAGGGGGACGAGGAGGAGAGGAAGGCTATGTACTCATGTACATATCTGTTATTTCGTTATTTCTATTCGTGTCTGCCTCCCACTCTAGACTCGGGCAAATCACTTCCCTCCTCTGGGCTTCAGTTTCCTCACCTGCAAAATGGAGGTAAAATACCTGTTCTCCCTCTCACTTAATCTGTGAGTCCTCTCTGGGGCAGGAGCTGATGAGAAGCAGCATGGCGCAGTGGATAGAGCACAGGCCTGAGAGTCGGAAGGTTATGGGTTCAAATGCCGGCTCCGCCACTTCATTCATTCAATTGGATTTATTGAGCGCTTACTGTGTAAAGAGCACTGTACTAAGCGCTTGGAAAGTACAATTCGGCAACAGATAGAGACAATCCCTACCCAACAACAGGCTCACAGTCTAGAAGGGGGAGACTGACAACAGAATCAATCAATCAATCAAATCGTATTTATTGAGCACTTACTGTGTGCAGAGCACTGTACTAAGCACTTGGGAAGTACAAGTTGGCAACATATAGAGACGGTCCCTACCCAACAGCGGGCTCACAGTCTAGAAGGGGGAGACAGAGAACAAAACCAAACATATTAACAAAATAAAAAAAAATAGAATAGATATGTACAAGTAAAATAGAGTAATAAATATGTACAAACATATATACATATATACATATATATACATATATATGTATATAGGTACATATAACAGAACAAATACGTAGATAGGAATCAGTAGCATCAAAATAGATAAATAGAATTATATATCTGCTGTGTGACCTTGGGCAAGACACTTTTATTCTCTGGGCCTTAGAACCCTCATTTGCAACATGGGGATTGAGACCGTAAGCCCCACGTGGGACAGAAGATGTGTCCAACCCCAATTTGCTTGTATCTACCCCAGCGCTTAGTACAGTGCCCGGCACATAGTAAATGCTTAACAAATGCCATAATTATTATCATCTTGACCCAACCCGAGTGCTTGGCACAGAGTAAGCGCTTAATAACATAAATGAAACAAATCTAACAGGGGTAGTCAGAAAAAAATATGAATACATAATTGAATGAACATATAAACAAAAGTGCTGAGGTTAGGTAGAGATAAGTATCTAAGTGCTAGGGTGTTATATAAATACATATTGTTACCTTTTGAGTGCCTAGTTTCATTTGAGGCCAGAGTAGGTGATGCGATTATGCTTTTAAAGAATATTACCATCATTCTAGTTTGGCACTGATAATTTCTTAATAGAAAATAGATTAGACCTCAGATTGCCAGGAAGAAAATTGCATGTTTACTGGACTTTTCAAGGGAAAAGAACTACTCATCAATGGGAGGACTTGAAATGTACTGATGGAAAAAGGCCAGCATGTTTAGATTCCACTGACCTGAACTTTTTAACTAAATGCAACTGCGGAATGCCATTGGTTCTTTTCCCATTGAGGCGAATTATCTGTCTTCCCTGAGTAGAACCATGGTAGGTACTGACACCTTCTGAGGAATGTTGGGTGAGAGATCAAAATTACCTAGACTTGAGGAAGTAAAATTTCAGGATTTATTCTCTCATTTGTATTTTTTGAATGCTTTTACCGTGTGCAGAGCACTGTATGTACTATGTGCTTGGGGGAGTACAATATAACAATAAACGGACACATTCCCCTGCTCACAACAAACTTACAGTCTAGAGGGGGAAACAGACATTAATAGAAATAAATAAATTACAGATATGGGCCTAAGTGGTGTGGGGCTGGGAGAGGGGAAGGAATTAAGGGAGCAAGTCAGCCCAGAAGGGAGTGGGAGAAGAGGAAATGAAGGCTCAGTTAGGGAAGGCTTCTTGGAAGGGGAAGCAGCGTGGCTCAGTGGAAATAGCACGGGCTTTGGAGTCAGAGGTTGTGGGTTCAAATCCTGGATCCACCACTTGTCAGCTGTGTGACGTTGGGCAAGTCACTTCACTTCTCTGGGCCTCAGTTCTCTCATCTGTAAAATGGGGATGAAGACTGTGAGCCCCTCATGGGACAACCTGATTATCTTGTACCTACCCCAGCGCTTAGAACAGTGCTTTGCACATAGTAAGTGCTTAACAGATACCAACATTATTATTATTATTATTATTGGAAGAGGTGTGCCTTCAATAAGGCTTTGAAGGTTGGGAAGGGATGATCCTGCCTTCGATGGCACGAGGGACAATCTCCCTAAACTCAAATATCATTTATTAGTGCAGAGGGCTGCACACAGTAAACGCTCAATAAATACAACTGATTGATAGATGAATTGATCTGCCTGAAGAAAAGCCCTAGTGAAACGGAAGCTGAGGAAATGAGTTCCAGGCCATTGAGACATGCCAATCCATCAACTGGATGTTCTGATTGCCTCCTGGGTCCGGAGCACTGTACTAGACTCTTGGGAGAGTCCTAATGTCCCCGGTGGTATCCCTGCTGTGGGCAGGGAATGTGTCTCTTATATAGTACTCTCCCGGGCATTTAGTTAAGTGCCCTGGACACAATAAGTGCTCAATAAACATGACTGATTGACTGAGAGTCCAGCAGAGTTAGAAGGCGTGGTCCCTGATCTATTGATGGTATGTATTTTTGTTCATTTGTTTGTTTCTGTTATTTAAGCACTTCCTATGTGCGAGGCACTGAACTAAGCATTGGGGTAGATACCAGATAATCAGGTTGGACACAGGCCCTGTCCCACATAGAACTCACAGTTTTAATGTCTACTGTCTGCCTGTCTACTTGTTTTGTTGTCTGTCTCCCCCTTCTAGACTGTGAGCCCGTTGTTGGGTAGGGATTGTCTCTGTTGCTGAATTGTACTTTCCAAGCACGTAGTATGGTGTTCTGCACACAGTAAGCACTCAATAAATACAACTGAATGAATCAATGAATCTCCATTTCATAGATTAGGGAATTGAGGCACCAAGAAATGAAGTGACTTGCCCAAGGTCACACAGTAGACAAGTGGTGGGGCCATAATTAGAACCCAGCTCCTTCTAGCTCCCAGGCCCATGCTGTGCTTCTTCTCTATGTATTGAGCGTTTTGTGTGTTCAGAGCACTGTACTAGGTCCTTGGAACAATACCTTACAACCGAGTTAACAAATACACTCTCGGCCCACAAGGAGTTTAAATCTACCAACTTTTGTGACACTGTGTTCTCGTAAGAGCTTAGTACAGTGCTCTGCACATAGTAAACACTCAATAAATACTATTAATGATGATAATGATGAGGTATATTAGGGTGAACGTAGCTGAGCCGACACCACGCTTAAGAGTAGACGAGGGATTCTCATTCCAGCATCAACAGTAATAATGATTATAATAATAATAATAATTGTGACTTTTGTTAAGCGCTTACTATGTGCTGGGCACTGTACTAAGCGCTGGTGTAGACACAAAGTAATCGGGTTGGACACGGTCCCTGCCCCACATGGAGTTCACCGCCCTAATCCCCATTTTACAGACGAGGCGCCTAAGGCTCAGAGAATGACTTGCCACACAGCAGACAAGTGGCGGAGTCAGGATTAGAACCCAGGTCCTCAATCAATCAATCGAATTTATTGAGCGCTTACTGTGTGCAGAGCACTGTACTAAGCGCTTGGGAAGTACAAGTTGGCAACATCTAGAGACAGTCCCTACCCAACAGTGGGCTCACAATCTAAAAGTCCTCCTAACTCCCAAGCCCGTGCTCTATCCGCCAGGCCACACAGACAACCCATTCCCAATCAATCTCTATCTCCCTCCCTCTAGTTCTCTCTCCCTGTTCTTCCATATATAGTTTCTGCCAAATGCTGTCTTTGTGAAAGATTGGAGTTCTTTCTAATGGACAGTTTGGCAAGCAACACAGATGAGAGATCTTCAAATGTGCTGTGGTTTTTATCACATGAACATCAACCTATTATCTGCACAAATTGTCCAGCTTTCTGTCTTATTCCTGTTGTTTAAGCTGTTCCCACAATATCTAAGTATTTGTCCATCTCCCCCACTAAAATGTTAGCTCGCTGAGATCGGGGAAGCAGTTTTTTGCACCAGTTGTACTCTCCCAAGCGCATAATTCACTGCTCAGCATTCTCTTCCTCAAGGGCACACAGGGATTGTATCCAATATGGACTTTAATCTACCCCACACTATGAACGGTTCCTGACATGTAGTAAGCGCCGAACGGATGGCACGATCACGATAATGAGAATAACACAGCTTTTGCTCTGCTAAAAACATTGACCTGCTTGGCAAGTTGACCAATTCCCGATTCTGAAGGAATATACGGACCTTCTTGGTCTGATGTGCTAACTGAATCATGAAAATTGGGAATGGAATGAGGTAATCTGTTTGGGAAAAGGTAAAAATCCATGCCCCAAAAGCGTTATTATAATGATCACGATGATGATGAAAATAAAGCCCATTGTAGGCAGGGAATGTGATTTTATTGCTTTGTTGTACTCTCCCAAGCATTTAGTACAGTGCTCTACACAAAGTAAGCACTCAATAAATACAACTGAAAGAATGAATGAATGAATCGCAGCTTGGCACACAGTAAGCGCTTAACAAATATCATAATTATTATTATGGATCTGTGATCTTCAGGCATTTTATATTCACCCCACACTCAAAACCACAGCACTTAGGTATACATCTATAAATCATATATTGTAAATCATTTAATTATATTTATGTCTATCTCCCCCTCTGGACTCTAAGCTCATTCAATTCAATAATATATTTTGAGCACTTACTAGGTGTAAAACACTGTACTAAGCACTAGAACAGTGCTTGGAACATAGTAAGCACTTAAATACCATTATTATTATTATTATTATTACAATGACAGAGACATTCCGTGCCCACAACGAGCTTAAGGTCTCATTATGGGCTGAGAACACGTCTACAACTCTCTTGTATTGTACTGTCCCGGGTGCTTAGTATGGTGCTCTGCACAGAGTAAGCGCTCAGTAAATACCATGGGAATGATCGATCGATTGTCTTCCCTGCCTACGCAAAGCTCTGGAAAAATCAACTGAATGGAAGTGGTGTATTTTCCAAAGTAACCTTTAAGATGTTCGTGTATGCCGCTTAAATCTGGAGAGATGTCATTCAAATTAATTTGGAATCTGGGTTTTTCTTTTTTTTTCCCCCAGTCTATTTGAGCGTGTCAGTCAGCACTTGGCCAGCGCCTAACACCTGAACGCTTTACCCCACTCCGTAAAATCCTGTTTTATAAATTCCGGTGGAATTCATTTCTTCTGAGAGTCGGGAGATTTTGTTTTCCTTTCTGCGAGGAGGTGATGCTGTTCTGTCACTCTGCTGAACAATTTGAACGAGTTTTCAAAAGAATCCCTTTCAGGACGAGGAAGAATCCAAATCCACATGGCTTAGAATGGAGGCCTCTGTCTCGGGAGAAGCAGCGTGGCTCAGTGGAAAGAGCCCAGGCTTTGGAGTCAGAGGTCATGGGTTCAAATCCCGGCTCCGCCACTTGTCAGCTGTGTGACTGTGGGCAAGTCACTTCACTTCTCTGGGCCTCAGTTCCCTCATCTGTAAAATGTGGATTAAGACTGTGAGCCCCACATGGGACAACCTGATCACCTTGTATTCTCCCCAGTGCTTAGAACAGTGCTTTGCACATAGTAAGCGCTTAATAAATGCTATCATTATTATTATTATTATTGGGAGCTGAGGATGATGATGATAATAATAATTGTGGTATTCCTTAAGTGCTTACTATGTGCCAGGCACAGTACTAAGTGCTGGAGGGTTGGCAAGCAAATAATAATAATAATAATTGTGGTGTTTGCTAAGCACTTACTATGTGCCAGGCACTGTACTAAATACAGGAGTGGATACAATCAATTCGGGTTGGACACTGTCCCTGTCCCACGCGGGGCTCACAGTCTCACTCCCCATTTTCCAGATGAGGTAACTGAGGCCCAGGGAAATGAAGTGACTTGTCCAAGGTCACACAACAAACGGCAGAGCTTGAATTAGAACCCAACTCCCTGTAGAACATTTCCCAACATCCAGGAGGGATCTCCCGAAGCAGCATGGCGAAGCCGATAGTGTGAGCCCACTGTTGGGTAGGGACTGTCTTTATATGTTGCCAACTTGTACTTCCCAAGCGCTTAGTACAGTGCTCTGCACACAGTAAGCGCTCAATAAATATGATCGATTGATTGACAGGCTTGGGAGTCAGGTGGTCATGGGTTCTTATCCCGCCTCTACCACTTGGACAAGTCACTTTACGTCTCTGGGTCTCAGTTCCCTCAACTGTAAAATGGGGATTAAGACTGTGAGCCCCACGTGGGGCAACCAGATAATCTTGTATCAGAACAGTGCTTGGCACATAGTAAATGCTTAACAAATGCCGTCATCATCATCATCATCAACTGTTGATCTTCTGACTCCTGGGCCCATGCTCTATCCGTTACACCGGGTTGCTTCTAGCTTCTGGAGATCCATGCTGGATGTTATGAAATATTCAACAGAGACTTGAAATGGAGGCTCATGGGGAGAGATGGCGACGGCGTAGAGACGTGCAAGCCACTTATAGCACTGCGTTAGTCATTGCCTTCAAATCCCAGAACCATAAAGCTCAAACCGAGAGATCATTCATCACTGGAGTCTCCGCTCAACCATCCGCCCAACCATCCGCCATTCTGTTCTCCTGTGGGATGCGAATTATATTTTCCCGTCGGGAAGCCCAATGATCCAAATGCACAAGGAGAGAGGCAACTGGACTGAATTTCCATCCTGATGTCTTTTTCTAAGATGGGGCACAGAAAGTGTCAAACATTTCCCCCCTTGGGTTTCTGCAGTCTGTGATACTGGAAGATTTGCAGGCCAAAAACACCTCTCTCTCTCTGTTTGCCTCCTTCTCAATCAATGGTTGTATTTATTGAGTGGTAACTATGTGCTGAGCACTGAACTGAACTCTTGGGAAAGTAAAATACTGAGTTGGTAGGCATATTCCCTGCCCGCAAGGAGCTTTCGGTCTCGCCCCTGCTTCCGCTATACAATTAGTGGATTGAGCACAGTTCTGGGAATCACAGGACATGGGTTCTAATCCAGCCTTCACCACTTGTCAGCTGTGTAAGCAAAGGCAAGTCACTAAACGTCTCTGTGTCTCAGGGATGAAGACTGTGACCCCTACGTGGGACAACCTGATTACCTCATATCTACCCCAGCTCTTAGAACAGTGCTTGGCACATTAACAAATAACATCATCATTATTATTATTATTATCTGTGTGACCTTGGGCTAGCCACTTCCCTTCTTTGTGCCTCAGTTCCCTCATCTGTAAAACAGGAATCAAGACTGTGAGCCTCATGTGGGACTGGGACTGTGTCCAACTCAATGATCTTGTATCTTCCCCAGGGCTTATAACGGTGCCTGGCACTTAGCAAGTGCACAAAAAAATACCACAATTATTATTACTATTTATTATCTATGTCTATCTCCCATTTTCAAAGGGAAGTTCCTCTGGGGCAGGGAACATGTCACGCTTTTATTTTGTGATTTGTTTTGAGCGCTCAGGGGGTGCTCAGAACATACTATTACCCGACAATTTGTAAATCAGCTGTGTCACTCTGTCTCCTCCCTACATTAGGTTATAAACTCCTAGAGGGTAGAGACGGTATTTTTTAATTCTATGGTCAATCACTCAATCGTATTTATTGAGTGCTTACTGTGTGCAGAGCACTGTACTAAGCACTTAGTCCTCTTCCAAGCGCTGAGTACAGTGCTCAGCATGCAGTAAGCGCTCAGTACTACCGCAAGAGAGGTTGCATGGCCTAATGGGAAGAGTATCCCAAGGATGTTAGAACTGAAACCTGGGAAAAAACACCTAATTAGACCTTGAGCCTTGTGTGGGACAGAGATTGTGTCCAATTTGAACTTGAATCTACCCCGGCACTTAGAACGGTTCCTGACACTTAGTATAAGCACTGAACGGATCGCACAATCACGATAAGAATAATAACACAGCTTTTGCTCTGCAAAGAACGTTGACCTGCTTGGCAAGCTGACAAAGCGGGGACGTGAAACAAGGAACTTATTAGATTGTAACTCTGTTTCTCCTACTCGATATGGCCTCTTCCAAGCGCATAATACAGCAATCTGCGCACAGAAGACGCTCAATAAAAACCCTCGATGGATGGCTGAAATCCAGTGGCAGCGTGCCCAGCCAACTCAAAGCTTTCTGCAAGATATCTCGTGCTCGACACACCAAGAAAGCAAGTGGGAATTTGGAATGCAGAGATACTATCAGACCTCAGGCTTCCGACCCCAAACCATCACGAGGAACACAAGGCCGAAACAATCCATCGGATGCTGGAATTCACTGAGGGCTTCCTGGGAGCGGAGCCCTGTACTAAGCTCCAGAGAGTAAGTATGTTATTGTTAATTCAAAAGCGCAAAAGCACATAACAGCTGAAATAAACACTGCCGAAGCAAGCATTTATCGGGGCCCTAACTTCACCCTGGGTGTGAGTTGGAAATGGATCATCAAAATGAATTTGGAATCCTCACCATTTATATGAATGTACCCCAAGATTTATGTGGGCCTTGTTCTATCCAACAGTTTGGGATTTCTAGCTAATGACTCTTGTAGCTACCCCAGCGCTTAGAACAGTGCTTTGCACATAGTAAGCTCTTAACAAATACCAACGTTGTTATTATTATTACCATAAAGTAAAGAGACACCAGCCTTTACAAGTGTTTACAATCTAAATGGAGGAACAGGTAGAAGTGTGGCCTAGGGGAAACAGCACGGGCTTGGGAGTTAGAGGACATGGGTTCTCATCACTGCTCGGCCTACTACTTGCCGTGAGACCTTGGGCAAGTCGTTTCACTTCTCTGGGCCTCAGTTATCTCATCTGTAAAATAGGGATTAAGATGGTGAGCCCCATGTGGGACGGGGACTGCGTCCAACCTGATTAATCTGTATCTGCCCTAGCGCTTAGTGCAGCACCCGGCACCTAGTAAGTGCTTAACAAATCCCATTCTGAAAAAACAATAACATTTGCTTACTTCTTCACCCTTCCATACTCCTACTGCCAAATGGGGATTAAATCATCCTCCCTCCTATTTGAACTGTGAGCCCCATATTGGCTAGGGACTGTGTCTGACCTGATTAACTTATCAAGTAATAATAATAATAATAATAGCATTTATTAATCGCTTACTATGTGCAAAGCACTGTTCTAAGCGCTGGGGAGGTTACAAGGTGACCAGGTTGTCCCATGGGAGGCTCACAGTCTTCATCCCCTATGGACAGATGAGGTAACTGAGGCCCAGAGAAGTTAAGTGACTTGCCCAAAGTCACACAGCTGACAATTGGAGGAGCGGGGATTTGAACCCATGACCTCTGACTCCAAAGCCCAGGCTCTTTCCAGTATGCCATGCTGCTTCTCTAGTACCAAACTGATTATCATCTAGTACCAAAACTATCATCATTCATTCATTCATTCAATCGTATTTATTGAGCACTTACTTTGTGCAGAGCACTGTACTAAGTGCTTGGAAAGTACAATTCGGCAACATTACAAGACCCTCTTTACAGGTGGGACTAGGGAGTGGACTTGTGTTCTCATCAACACACCCATTTGCCCAGGAGTCTTCAAATATCGGCCCATAACTGGCTCTAGGAATCTGACATTTTTTTTATGGTATTTGTTAAGTGCCTACTATGTGCCAGGCACTGTACTAAGCGCTGGGGGAGCTACAAATTGCTCAGGTTGGACACAGTCCCCGTCCACATAGGGCTCACAGTGTTTATCACAGGTGAGGTCTCTGAGGCCCAGAGAAGTGAAGTGACTTCCCCATGGTCACCCTTTCCTCTCCATCCAAACTACTACCATGTTAATACGATCACTCATCCTATCCTGCCTTGATTACTGCATCAGCCTCCTTGCTGACCTCCCTGTCTTCTGTCTCTTCCCACTCCAGTCCATACTTCACTCTGCTGCCCGCATCATTTTTCTACAACAACGTCCAGGGAATGTCACTGCCGTTCCTCAAACAAATCCAGTGGCTGCCTATCCACCTCCAGATTAAACAAAAACTCTTCACCACTGGCTTTAAAGCTCTCCATTCCCTCCTATCTCACCTTGTTTCTCTCCTATTACAACCCAGCCCACACACTTTGCTCCTCTAAAGATAACCTTCTGACGATGCCTCCGTCTCACCGCCGATCCCTCGTCCACGTCCTGCTTCTGGCCTGGAATGCCCTCCCCGCTCAAATCCGACAGATAATGACTCGCCTCCCGTTCAAAGCCTTACTGAAGGTCCATCTCCTCCAAGAGGCCCTCCCAGACTAAGCCCCACTTTTCCTCTTTTTCTCCCCCACATCCAAGCACTTACATACAGACCTGTCATTTCAGTTATTTGTCTGGATGTCTGTCTCTCCTGCTCTGGACTGTAAGCTCACTGCGGGCAGGGAATGTCACTGTTTATCGCTGTACTGTACTTGCCCAAGTGCTTAGTACAGTGCTCTGCTCACAGAAAGCACTCAAGATATACGACTGAATGAATGAATGAAAGTGGCGGAGCCGGGATGAGTCCCCAGATCCTTCTGACCCCCAGGCTGTGCTCTCTCCATTAAGCCATGCTGCAGTTGGTCTGTCTATACATGACTGATAAAAAATAACAAATGCTTAGTATAGTGCTAAGTGCTTAGTAAAGTGCTCTGCACACAGTAATCACTCAATAAATATGATTGAATGAATAACAATAACAATAATAGTACCTGTGGTATTTGTTAAGCACTTACTAAGAGAAGCAGCTTGGCTCAGTGGAAAGAGCACAGGCTTTGGAGTCAGAGGTCATGAATTCAAAGCCTGGCTCAGCCAATTGTCAGCTGTGTGACTTTGGGCAAGTCACTTAACTTCTCTGGGCCTCAGTTACCTCGTCTGTAAAACGGGGATTAAGACTGTGAGCCCCCCGAGGGACAACCTGATCACCCTGTAACCTTCCCAGCACTTAGAACAGTGCTTTGCACATAGTAAGCGCTTAATAAATGCCATTATTATTATTATTATTATTATTATTATTATTACTATGTGCCAAGCACTGTACTAAGCGTTGGAGTGGACACAAGCAAGTCGGGCAGTCCCCGTCCTATGTGGGGCTCACACTCTCAATCCCCATTGTGCAGATGAGCTGTCACCCAGAGAAGTAAAGTGGCTTGCCCAAGGTCACACAACAGAGAAGTGGCAAAGCCAGAATTAGAACCCATGACTTCCTTACTCCCAGGCCCGTGCTCAATTCCCTATGCCACGCTGCTCCTCACAACCGAGAAGCAGTGTGGCTCAGTGGAAACAGCCCAGGCTTTGGAGTCAGAGGTCAAGGGTTCAAATCCCGGCTCTGCCAACTATCAGCTGTGTGACTTTGGGCAAGTCACTTAACTTCTCTGTGCCTCGGTTACCTCATCTGTAAAATGGGGATGAAGACTGTGAGCCCCCCTGTGGGACAACCTGATCACCCTGTAACCTCCCCAGCGTTTAGAACAGTGCTTTGCACATAGTAAGTGCTTAATAAATGCCGTTAAAAAAAAAAAAAGAGAGGAAATTTAGGGGACCGCTCAAGTGGCATACAAACGCCAACCTCATGACCCAAAGCGGCATTCTTTGACAGCAATCAGAAACAAAGCCAGGGTTGTAATTTCCATTACATTTTCTATCGTGTAATCTTCAAGTGTCAAGTCTTAAAAGTCTAAACCGGCTGATAACGATTTGAGCTCTAATTGGGCTCAAAAGCAGGTTTCCCTGCACGGTTAATAAGGAAATCTCTGATTGCCGGAGGTAAACTGATAGAATTCCGGAGTCTTATACAAATGAGTTATCATTGATCTGGTTGCCATTCGGTGCGGTTTTTTATTTGAGATCCTCTTGTTCGTTAGCCAAAGGCACTTGGCAAAAGTTGATGATTGAGATCATTCATGACCCACATTGACGGGATTATTTTTCCAGCAGAAATTGACATTGATTAATAGGTGTGCTTAATGATTGCCGCCGCCTCACTTAGGGGAAATAAACAGGGCAGGCCTTCCCTGGGGTGAAACAGCATTTCGGATTCCACATTTTGGATGAAACACTCCGTCTGCTACCTGCGCTTCACTGCCGACGGATGTGCGGTGATAATATTTCCTTACGATCAATGAAATACGCACTAATCAATCCATCGGTAGTATTTACTGAGCACTTACTGGCTGCAGAGCACTTGGGAGAGTATTCATTCAATTCATTCACTCAACCGTATTTATTGAGCGCTTACTGTGTGCGGAGCACTGTACTAAGCGCTTGGGAAGTGCAATGCAGACAGAAGCAGCACGGCCTAATGGAAAGAACATAGGCCCCGGAGTCAGAAGACCTGGGTTCTAATCCTGGCTCTGCCAACTGATTGCTGTGTGACCTTGGGTAGGTCACTTCTCTGTGCCTCGGTTCTCTGTACTCCCTCCTACTTAGACTGTTACCTCCATGTGGGACAGGGACTGTGTCCAATCTAATTGACTTTTATCCATCCCAGCGTGTAGAACAGTGTCTGACACATAGTAAGCGCTCAACAGATACCATCAAAGAAACAAACAAACAGAAGATACAATCCTTGCCCTCCTGGAGCTTAGAATTCTTTGGCGAGGAAACAAAAGACAAAAGGCTGCCCCATCAATGTGGCCTGGAGAGCTGTCTACGAACTTCGCTGTGATCAGTCCATCAGTGGTATTTATTATGCGCTTTCTGTGTACTAAGCACATGGGAGAGGGCAATAATAATAATAATAATAATGATGGCATTTGTTAAGCGCTTACTATGTGCAAAGCACTGTTCTAAGCACTAGGGTGGGGGGGATACAAGGTGATCAGGTTGTCCCACGTGGGTCTCACAGTCTTAATCCCCATTTTGCAGATGAGGGAACTGAGGCTCAGAGAAGTGAAGTAACTTGCCCAAGGTCACACAGCAGACATGTGGTGGAGCAGGGATTCGAACCCATGACCTCTGACTCCAAAGCCCGTGCTCTTTCCACTGAGCCAAGCTGCTCCTCACAATTAGAGGTGGTAGGCATAATCCCTGCCTACGGGGAGCTTCCAATCTAGACGTAGAGATTGACTTGAAATACACTGTAGTTATTATAAATGGGAGAAGAGAAGAGAAGCAGCACAGTCTACTGGGTAGTACCCGGGCTTGCGAGTCAGAAGGACCTGGGTTCTAATTCCAGCTCTGCCATTTGTCTGCTTAGTACAGTGCTCTGCACACAGTAAGCGCTCAATAAATATGATTGAATGAATGAATGACGTGTGTGACTTTGGGGATGTCACTTCACTTCTTGGGGCCTCAGTTATCGCATCTATAAAATGGGAATTAAGCCTGTGAGTCCCATGTTGGACAGGGATTGTGTCTAATTTATTTTGCTTGTTCCGCTCCAGTGCTTCGTACAGTGCCTGGAACATAGTAAGCACTTAAATACCATAATTACAGTTTTCATTTTTACAGTGCCTGGCACATAATAAGCACTTAGCAAATACCACAATTATTATTATAAGGATATGTTCATAAGTGCTGGGGGCATGTGAATATAAAATGCTTAAGGACTACAGATCTGAGCACATGGATTTTTACTCTGCCAAACCATGGGTACAGTGCTCTGCACAAGTTAAGTGCTGCATAAACTCTGATTAACTGAACCAATGATGGTGTGAGTGTGCATACTAATCTCTTTTTTATGGTATTTGTTAAGCACGTACTCTGTGCCAGGGACTGTACTACTCACTGGTGGTAGATACAAACTAATCAGGTTGTACACCAGTCCCAATCCCACATTGGGCTCACAGTCTTAATCCCCACTTGACAGATGAGAGAACTGAGGCCCAGAGAAATGAAGTGACTTATCCAAGGTCACACAGCAGACATGTGGCAGAGCTGGAATTAGAACCCACGTCCAGCTGACTCCCAAGCCTGTGCTCTCACCACGAGGCTGCGGCCCCCATGGGTGAGTCCTGCCATCTTTTTCAATTCATTCAATAGTATTTATTGAGCGCTTACTGTGTGCAAAGCATGGTACTAAGCACTTGGGAGAGTACAATATAACAACAAACGGACACCTTCCTGCCCACAACAAGCTCACAGTCTAGAAGGGGAGACAGACATCAATATAAATAGATAGATAAAATACTGATACATAAAAATAAATTAAATTTTAAAACATAAAGAGACAGTTCTATGTGGGAACAAATACAGCAACCAAACTTGATCTTCCCATCCCTGGTTTCTGTGAATCGCCTTTGTCCCTCCAGTTCATTAGCCCCTCTTCCAGACAGAGTCCAAAGCTAGCTTTAAATCAGTCAATCAATCAGTGGTATTTAGTGAGCACTTATGTGCAGATTAGCGCTTAGAACAGCGCTTAGAAGAGTGCTTTGCACATAGTAAGTGCTTAATAAATGTCATCATCCTCATCTTCAGATTAATGTATGCCATGCTTGGGAGTGTACAATACAAATGAGTTGGTAAACACATTCCCTCCCCACAGACCGCTTCCAGGCGAGAGAGCTTCTAGACTGTGAGCCCGTTGTTGGGTAGGGACCGTCTCTATATGTTGCCGACTTGTACTTCCCAAGCGCTTAGTACAGTGCTCTGCACACAGTAAGCGCTCTATAAATACAGTTGAATGAACTGAATGAATGAATGAGAGTCCTAAACCTCTCTCTCCACACCATGCCTCTTGGTCTAAAAGCGCATCACATAATAGAAAGAAAAATGATATTCATTTAGCATTTTATTGGAATCGCTAGAATCAGCAGATCAAACAACACATTCAGTGATCAGAATATCACTAATAATGATGATGGCATTTATTAAGTGCTTACTATGTGCAAAGCACTGTTCTAAGCGCTGGGGAGGTTACAAGGTGATCAGGTTGTCCCATGGGGGGGTTCACAGTCTTAATCCCCATTTTACAGATGAGGTAACTGAGGCCCAGAGAAGTCAAGTGACTTGCCCAGAGTCACACAGCTGACAAGTGGCGGAGCCGGGATCTGAACCCATGACCTCTGACTCCAAAGCCCGGGCTCTTTTCCACTGAGCCACGCTGCTTCTCTTCTCTTCTAATAGACCTAATATCAGCACCAACCTGGATATGCGATCTCCGGGGCAGACACGGCCCCTGGAGCACACAGGGTTCACCGTCAAAGAGGTAGGGATTTTAGGAAGCTGAACTCCATTTTACAGATGAGGAAACTGAGGCACAGGAAAGTTAAGAGACTTGCCCCACGTTACCCAGAGTGACAGGGGCAGAATGGGGACTAGAACCTGTACCTTCTGACTTTCAGTCCACGTTCTTGCCACTAAGCAAGACTCAAAAATCTGCCATTTTCAGTCCTTAATTTTAATTTCAGGGACGACACCTCATTTCATTCACCAGAGTACCTAGCAGGTTGATAGGCTGACATGGGATTGGGAAAGAGGGAAGTGCAGTTTTCTATTCCAAGAAATAGTCGTACAAAAGATTGAAAACATCGACTCTCGCTGAACTAATGAAGTCCGCACCCTATTAAACCATTGAACATCAACTCTTTCCTCTCCACCCGCGATGTGAATTCTGTAGTGTGCTAATCCCTCCGGCTATCGTGAATGAAGGATTGATCCGTTTTACACCGGAGGTGCCATTCCAGGCTTTGGCTCAACTCAAACACTAATATTTAATGAGCTCGCTCGGGAAAAAGGTGTCCATGACAAGGTAATACACCGTACAGCAGGAGGGAGAGAAAGAAAAAAAAAAAGGAGAAGAGAGCAGAGTAAAAAAGAGAGGTCACTAAGACCCAGGGAAGTGAAATGACTTGTCCAAGGTCTCACAGCAGGCGAGTGGCAGAGCCGGGATTAAAACCCAGATCCCTCTGACTCACAGGCCTGTGATCTTTCCACTAGGCCACACCGCTTCTCACGTAAAGACTCCAGCTTGGCTGTTAACTAAAGCTTTCACTAACTTTATCTGTGTTATGAGAGTACGCTGGGTAATTTTAAGGCACGTGGGTAGTGGAATGTAATGTTAAATAATAATAACGGTGGTACTTGTTAAGCGCTTATTATGTGCCAAGCATTGTAACCTAACCATACTAACAGCTGGATTAGACAGAAGATAAGAATAATAATAAATGTGGTTTCTGCTAAGCCTTACTGCATGCCAGGCAGCAGCATGGATCCATGGAAAGAGCATGGGCTTTGGAGCCAGAGATCAGGGGTTCAAATTCCCAATTGCCAGCTGTGTGACTTTGGGCAAATCACTTAACTTCTCTGTGCCTCAGTTACCTCATCTGTAAAAAGGGGATTAAAACGTTGAGCCCCCGTGGGACACCCTGATGACCTTGTAAACTCCCCAGCACTTAGAACGGTGCTTTGCACATAGTAAGTGCTTAATAAATGCTATCAGTATTATTATTATTACTAAACCCTGAGGTAGATAAAAGCTAATCGAATGGACACAATCCCTGTCCCACATAGGGCTCCCAGACTCAATCCCCTTTTTACAGATGGGGTAACTGAGGCACAGAGAAGTGAAATGACTTGTCCAAAGTCACACAGCAGATGAGTGGTGGAGTTGGGACTTGAACCCAGATCCTTTGGACTTCCATGCCCAAGCTTCATCCAATAACTCGCTGTGGGCAAAAAATGTGTTATGCTGTTATACTGTACCCTTCAAGCACTCTGTACAGTGCTCTGCTCAAAGTACGTGCTCAATAAATACATTTGAATGACTGATTGACTGCTGATCCACCCATCCCACCTCAAACATGAGACTCAATCTCCCATTTCTCCCACAGACACACCATCCACACTTCCTCCCCATAACCCAAAATCAGGGAGCATTTCCTCCGGACACAACCCAAATCGAACGGAAAGTACAAATTTCCGGCCACCATTTTAAACTTCAAGCCCACCCAACGGCCAAAGTGATGAGTCTCTTCCGGAGTCCCTAGAATTAGCAGACCAAACTTAGCTCATTCAACGATCAGAAGCGTTAAGAAAAAATATATCAATAACGTGCTCGAGTCAAGAGTTCACAGCCAAGCCACTTTCGGATCCTTGCTCCCCATTCAGCCAACTGCTTAAAATATTGATTTCAAGAGGAAATTTGGACACAAATCACAGAGATTTTAGTAGCCCTAAAAGGTCTCCACTTAAGGTGATTTAGGAGGCTGATATGTGAACCAGAAACGATGACTGAAAGAGAAAGCCGATTCAGTCCACCACAGCTCTCGCCTCATTCTCTCCCGCTCCTGCTTCCAACACTGGCTCCAGCAATAAAGTCCATCAATCTATTCATCGAGCGTTTACTGTGTGCAGTGCACTGTATTAAGCGCTTGGGAGAGCACAATACAATAGAGTTGGTAGACATCTTCCCTGCCCATGAGGAGTTTACAGTCTAGAGGAGTCACATGGCATATAAATAACAACTAATATTAGGTAAGTGCTGGGGGGCTGAGGAAAGGGTGATCAAAAGATACAGATCAAAGTGAAGAGGAAGCAGAATGGCTTAATGGAAAGAGCCCAAGCCTGGGGGCCAGAGGATGTGGGTTCTAATCCTGGCTTCTCCACGAATCTGCTGTGTGACCCTGGGCAAGTCACTTCTCTTCTCTCTGCCTCAGTTACCTCGTCTGTAAAATGGGGCTTTAGACTGAGTCCCACTTGGGACAGGACTTGACCTGATGAGCTTGTATTTATCCCCGTGCTTAAGACAGTGCTTGTCACCTAGTAAGCCATAAATGCTGAGGGTGGGGTAAATACCAAATACCCAAAGCTCACAGATTCAAGTGCATAGGGCTCAGTCTAAGAGGGAGGCAGAACAGATATTTTATCCCCATTTTACAGCTGAGGTAACTGAGGCACAGAGAAGTGAAATGACTGGCCCAAGGCCTTACAGCAGGCAAGTGGCGGGGCCGGATTTAGAACCCGGGCCCTCTGACTCTCAGGCCTTTTCTCTATCTTTGAGGTGCAGCATAGCTTAGTGGAAACAGCATGGTGCTTGGGACTCAGAGGATGTGGGTTCTAATCCCGGCTCTGCCACTTGTCTGCTGCGTGACCTTGGGCAAGCCTCTTAACTTCTCTGGGCCTCAGTAACCTCGGCTGTAAATTGGGGATTAAGACTGTGAGCCCCAGGTGGGACAACCTGATTACCTTGTATTTACTCCAGTGCTTCGAACAGTGCTTGGCACATAGCAAGCATTTAACAAATACCATAATTATTATTATTTTAACGGCATTTGTTAAGTGCTTACTGCTTGGCACATAGCAAGCATTTAACAAATACCATAATTATTATTATTTTAACGGCATTTGTTAAGCGCTTACTACGTGCAAAGCATTGTTCTTTATCATCACTATGCACCAGGCCACCCTGCTTGCCACCCAACTGACTTGGGGTCACAAGTACGGTAAGGAAGTTGTTCCCTGGATTTCCAAATCATTCTTGCGGGTTCTCCTCAGTCACACCCTCACCGATGCCGAGGAGAAAACTTTATTTTTCTTTCTTTGGTACCACTGGGAAGGGTACAACATACAGATCTGTCACAGGGTGACTGCGGATATCGTTGCTAGTCGCACTGTGACATATTTACCAGGCCCCTGTTGGACAGGAGAGAGGAACATCCTAAATACCTCTATTTTGGGCCCTTTGAAAGCACCAAGAAGAAATTGGGCCGCTAGTACTGCTATCTGTCCAGACAGCCTGTCCCTACAAGCTGTGATGCTTCTCGGGCATTTGAAATGTCGTGTCGCTTTTCATCTGCCAAGGGAGG